>NC_050584.1:61845000-62102500 GCF_013368585.1 Megalops cyprinoides | reverse complement strand
TGCTTGCACACTCACAGCAAACATCGCGAGAACGTTTTGAGAACATTGCGAGAACTTTACTCGCGGGTCAGGGTTTGTACAGAACTTATCACACGAGACTTACAGGAATCGCTGGATTCTGATGGAAGGGGTATACAGTAAAATTCCCTGAATGTTTGTTTTATGAAGTCTGAATAAACTGTCAGATAGAAGCTTCAGGTAATTCGCTTGCCCCGTACTTCGAAGTGTTTTTGGTTTAGTTCTAATAAGGCTTGGAGGGGATTTACAGACAAACTTATCATCAGCTGGACAAACTAGATGATACAGGACGTTTCCTGTCAGTACCGATGAACACGTCTTTTTTAAAAGGTTTCTTGCTCTCCTTCAGTGCAAAAAATAGCCCTTCAAAAATAAGAAATAAAATAATTAATACAAGGTGTTTTTTGCTAGTAATAAGTGAAAAAATCTGCCAATGGAACTAGTGGAAATACACAGATATTCAAGATGCACCGTCTAAAAACAAGTCCTTGTAGCTCAAGGAAATTTTGCTTGTTTGGTGACTGTGTCTTATATTAAGTGTAAAGAGATATTTTGACTTGAAAAGAGACAAATATGCTTGGTGAGATTTGGATTTTTTGCAGTGTTTCCAGAGGTGATTGCACTGGGCTGTGCTCCTTATCTCCCCCGTCTGCCTGGTGCCCCCCCCCACAGTGCTTTCTTACTCACTCCCTCGGGCACCGCTGTAATATGAGGAGGTCACTGGTCTGCATTGGCATGGCCTGTAATTCGCTCTCTCCCCTCTCTCTCTCTCTGTGTGGCCCTCTGTCACGGTGAAGCCAGCGGCCGGCCAAATCAAGTTATCTCGCTCGAACCGAGCGATCCGCTCCTCTTCATCGTTTCTTCGTGCTTACAGGAGACCCGTGCCCTTCCTTTCACGGGAGGCCATAAATATTTCATCGAATTGCGTACTCCGCATGAGGGATTTCCACCAGCGACCCCCCCTGGTCCCCTGCTTAACACAGTTACTGTATGATTACTGTGGTTGTGCTTCTTCGCCGCATCAGCAATGTGGAGTGGTGTTCAGTGAAACTGTTGTTTAGCCAATGTCCCTGTTGACCTTCACGTGATCCAGTTATACAGCTGGATATTTACTGTAGCAGTTCCGATTAAGTATATCAGGGTCAGGGGCAGAGGAGCGCCCACTGGGAACCGGCAGGCTTGGGGTTACTAGCCATGTTCCATTACCCACAATGCCATTCTGCTGGCCTTTCCCTGCCCGGTCACGGTGGGGAGAAAATCGCTGTGCACATGAGCTAAGCTGCCTTCCCTCAAGTACGCCGGGAAAAAAAAACAAGCGTAGCATCCTTGACAATAGTGTCTTCTAAGCCAAGCCCGTGCATACAGGACTCCCTCGCTGCTCACTGATTTCAAATTTGCGTTTTCAAATATTTGCGCCAGACAGCACTTCCTGTTCCCAGATTCACTTTCCACATTCATATGTTTTACATGTACACCAATCTGCATATTAATCACTTTTTATTTCACTTTTTTTTATTTCAAAATTGAGTTTTGGGTCAGGAAAAAACTCCCTTTGCTTGTTAGGACTTATTATGAGTACAGTACACTACTCACAAATTTCTACATGGGCGTGGATCTCCAGAACATCTCCTTGGATACCAAGGATCTCGTGTATTAACTGTGACACGAGGACTGATGCTGGGTGCTCTGGCTGCTCTCCAGGATAAGATGAGGAAAGACCCTGCTTAATCATAGCCGAAAACGCTCAGATCACTGTCAATAAGGCCGGATGAGACCAGAATCCAGGAAAGACACGTTAATATTTAAAGCGGGCAACCTCTTCAGCTGAAAGGTCTAAAGGGTGCTGTGAGCATCACTCTCACTGACAAACAGGAGCAAAGAGAGTGCCGTTCCAGCAAACATAAAAAATAAAACAAATTAAAAAAAAAAAAAAAACTGACGACAAAAAAAAAAACAAAGTGACACACAGGGGAAAAAAAATCCATTATTACAAGCAACAGTCACTTCTGCAAGAAAGTGGGCCAAATTAATGAGTCCATTAGCACCGACAGCATAAAAAGAAAGAAAAGCTGAAAGGCCTAACCTCAAACCTGTTAAAGCAGAGAGAATTCACGATGGAAATTATGCATGCTGTCTACCCCTCTCTCGGTCCTGCCACCTTTTGTTTATGGAGAGCTTTTCTGGAGCAGTCTTCCCCGAGGCTGAAAAAGGGCTTGGATTTATCTGTCTCTGGGGAAACCAAGCTGAAACAAGAGCATTAGACACTTCTTTTCCCTTCTTTTCATATGGAGTTGTAATTAACTTACTCGTTTATTATGTTTGATTTCTTTTTCTTTGTGAGAAGGAGGACAATAATTCAAGCCACGCAATGACACGGCCAAACAACAGCAGAGCCACCCCCAAGGCTGCCAAAAGGACTTCTGGGAAAAATGATTCTTTTCCTCTCTGTATCGCACGGACAATATTTCCCCTCATGACCTGCCAAAATAAAAGCGCTAACCCTTTGGTTCTTTACTCGAAATCGGACTGTCACCACAGCTTGCGACGACCAATGGGAACGATTAGCCTGATTGAGCAAACGGACGTTGTGCCCGGCAACCCTGACATAATGACGTAGAGAACCTTTCGATCGAGAAACGCGAACTGACAGCGGTGAGTAATGTTGACTCGGCGTCAGCCAAGTTGCTTACAGGAAGTAACCACCCTCCTGCAGACACAGCTGGACGACAGAGCTGGGAAACAGCATTCACACAGGTCCCTGTTCCATCTAAGTGCAATGTGTGCTTTGCCCTTATAAAAAGTAAGAAAAGGAAGAGCTCCAAAGAAATAAAGAAATAAAGCTCCAAAAGGAGAATGCGCCAGGCAGACATACGCTGTGTTACTGTTCACTCGTGCTGTGCTTCAGGCTATGTCAGTACCCCTGACCCTTCCTCCCCAGCTCTCCCTGTTCCATCTACAGATTCCCACTTCAGTGGTCCGGTTCTGTTCGTCCCGGTTCTGCCCGACTTCCCCCTCTGCTCTGCTGCTTTCCCTCACTCTAACCCACTGGGCCCAGGCTGCTTTTTTTTGCCCAGCCAGGAGCAAAGTGTGTCACCCTGTACCATGGACAGAGCCTCCCTCGGCCACACAGACTTTCCACACAGTTTACCTCATTACCTGCATTCTTGTTCATTTTTACTGACTTATTTTTACAAACCCCTAAAGGCAGTTTGTGTTGGGATATTCGTGCATTTTGAATTGGGAATAATGTATCTTTTTTCCTTTTTTTGGGGAGCAATGCATATTTTTTTTCGCCTCTCAGAGGGCAGTTTCAAATTTACTGCGTTCAGCAACTGGCAAAGTCACAACATAAGGCTAAAACTGTAACTCTTAATCCTGTTTGTTAGTCAAAGTTGTAGACAGAGCATGCTGTGGCTAGACTGAATCTATCTCAGTGCAAGATTTGCCCCAGAAGCGTACAGAACTAATTTCAGATTTCGAATCTCCGTGCTTCTTTCCCTTGCAAATCCCACTGTTGACACTTGTTTGTATTCAGCCAGCATTTTACACACAAAGCAATGTTTTACCGCTCGGTGAGAGATTAGCCAGCTAATATTAAGCTCACGTATCTGTGGCGGTGTGACTATAATTCCCAGAGACCCGAAGCTGGCCCAGCACAAGAAATAAAGAGCAGATAACCCATTGCCGGTAATCCTGTTCTTATAATACCTTCTGCCGCACCTAGGATGGAATTAGAGCAGCGGCCGATCTTCGTTTCATTTGAATAATTCCGCAGTTTAATAGATATCGATGTTCCCCGTTGCCCTGCCCTTGTCGGCAGAGCGGGCTCAAACCGAAACAGGAACCGCAAGAGGATCTGACGGGGCACGGCTGAATGTCTTAAGGGGTTTATGACGACGCTCAGAGCTTTAGTGAGACGTCGCTCCTATCGTAGAGCTGCAGGACGGCCTGCACCCTGTCTCCGCTTTACCCACACGCCGTTCAGGAGGGGGTCTTAGGGGTTGCGGGATGAAAAGGCACTACATAGATGTGAGCCATTATTGTCTTACAACCGTCATTATGCGTGACCTCACAACACACGCTTCCTTTTTCTCTGTCGAGAGCGACTCCGTCACCGTGGTAACAAGCAGCGCACCGCGAGCTTACAATACAACACAAGTCACCTTTCCCTTTTCCTGCGGACGGCTTTACTTTTCTGCAAATAAAGCTGTCACAATGTTGTGGTTACATTGCGACAACATTATCAGCTTACTTATCACACCCCAACACTACATCTTACTGTCCTGTCAGCCATACGAACTGGTCACTGAACACAAAAACCCCTGTATTCAATCAAAACTGTCAAGACATTTTAAGGGAAAACGCAGACTCGTTGTGATATGTTTCTAGATTATTCTTGGGACAGTTGCTTTTTTCAGTTAAATGGCTAATGACGTCACTTAGGAACCCACATATTAGCCATTGCTGCCACTCATACCACCAGCATCCAATGCACACCAACCAGCCTCATAACTCACAGTACAGATAAAGCTTAATGACTGACAGCTCGTGACCTTTGACCCGGCTCTGTTGCTACATCTCTGCTGTTATTGGCTTTTCCAAGCATGCTCTGAGGTGGACAGGAAAATGCTGTGAGTCTTGCACTTGATGGTTTTAGTGGAACTGTTGCTGTTTGAAGAGACAGAGCTCTTTCCTCTCTCAGACCTGGTCTTTACTTATCCACCCACAATGCCAAAATCTAACCAGGGTCGTTTTTTTAACAAACAAGAAAAATGATCCTATTAACCTAAATAAGCACCCCTTGTTACCTATTGTAGAATCCTAGCTCTGTGCAGTAAAAAGGTCAGTGAATAATCTTCACTTTAAGCCGCTACCAGTCACTCACCTTACAGTGACACAGTGTAAATCCAGCAGCCTTCAAGGGGTCAGGTAACGAAAATGTGAAACAGCTTTGAGTTCCTGATGCAAATCTGTCCAAACTACCCACTCTGCAGTCTGAGCAGAGGCATTATTATCCTCCCCTCCTACCCTACAGCCAGCGGCAGGGGGGGAGGCCAAACCACTACATTCTTCAAACCACTCTCAACTTCCAGCTGCGTCAGGCCCGCCTCGCCTAGCCAGCTGTAAATAAGCCTGGTGGCAACCCACCCGGAATAAGGAGGGCCCTAATTTCAGGATAGAGCATTGGTTGTTAAAAGTTTCTCCCCTGTATTATCAAAAAGGGTCCACCGCCTGCTGAATGGGCGTGTGCACTGGCCGCTGCTTTTGATTGGTCAGCCTTTGCGCATGCATTATCTCAGTTTATGTCACTGTTGTCGCCTGACAGAGGACAACAGCCTGTCCTCTCAGCCTTCCCTCGCAGTCCGAGTCACTGCTATTTGGGGAGGTGGTGGGGGGGGGGGGGGGGGGGGGGGGGGGCATCACGCAAGAAAGGACAGAAACCTCACCCCAGAACTAATCTGCTTGGTGTCCAGCAGAATCAGGGAGAAGAAGGCACCTCCCAATTTTGGTTGAACGGAGGGCAAAAGAGGCTAGATTGAGGTTGCCCATGTACTCTTGTCAGTGGAGATTTTAATCTTTACTCTGAAAACAAAAGATTCCTTTCAATCAAAGCCCTGGTGCAGAAACTGATACAAAGCTCCATTAATTACTCCGCTTTGTTGTAAGACAAGACAGCATAATGAATGAGACACTGACATTTCGGTAACGGTAGCACCCTGGTATTTAACAGCACAGCCGGCCATGGACTGACAGCTATTCCTCCATCCTAGCTCAGCTCTTGTTCTATGACACAGAAATGTAGATACACAGAGATGCACACACACAGTTACATAAGTACAAACTTAGATAAATCCACACATACCCACACATTCACTGCAAACACACAATGACACAGACACCGACACAAGGCATATTACATACAGTACACATCCACTTTGATATATGCATATGCGCCCACACACACATACACTGACATACGCACACACACACAAACACACACGCAAACAGACACACACACACACACACACACACACACACGCACACACGCACACACACACATACACAGGCTTAGTTGCTTCAAATCTGTCCAGCCTCTGACTTTTTCCTTCTTTAATAAACATGTCTTCATCTTTACAGGCAGAGAAAATACAGTCAGCAGACAGCCCCTAAAGCAGCGCTGCACCTCAGCAGAAGCACCCCACCCACAGCCTCGCCTCCCACACACGAAAAAAAATGTGAAATGTACGCGTGATGCGCGAGGGGACGGAGCCGGCGCCACTCTGAGCCGCGCTCTCACCGAAGGAGGCCCTTCCTCCGCTAACCGAGCCGTCAGAGTCCCCGTGAAATCCATGCCACGATCGCTGTCACTATTAATCTGAGGCCTGCATCAGTCTTTATCCCCTCTGCAGAAGGCGGGGGGGCTCATGTTTCTCAGCCTGACAGCACCACGTGGAGCCCCCCCGTTTCCACTCAGGCTACAGGCACAGAGTGGTGGCTCGAGTAAGCAATAGTGTAGCGTAGGGGTAAGGAGAAGGGATCCTAACCAAAAGGTTGCTGGTTCAATTCCACCCAGGACACTGCTTCTGTGTCCTTGGGCAAGGTACTTAACCCACAATTGCCTCAGTAAATATCTAGCTGTGTAAATAACATGTAAAAACTGTAACCTATGTAAGTCGCTCTGGAAAAGAGCATCTGCTAAGTGACAATAATATAATGCAATGTTAATTCATCAAACAGCCACCTTTATACATAGGGATGCCTTTCACAAGAGGAACGAAAAGATCGGACAATGGCAAAGCAAGATAGAGAGAATGAAAAGAAACAGCTATTCTTTTATGGGGGAGGAAGAGGGGTAGGGGGGTAGGGGGGTAGGGGTCGGGGGGCAGGGGACAGGTACTCACGCTGGCAAAGCCCTTCCTGCTCGTCGAACCCGGCCTTGCAGACGCAGCGGCCGATGGGCACCAGCCAGCCGCCGTCAGCGCTGCAGTACATGCGCGGCGCCTCGAACTCCTCCGAGTCATTGACGCAGGAGCCGCGCACCTCCACCAGCGCCGAGTCGCCGCCCGTCACCGTGTCGGGGAACCGCGCCAGGTTGAGCACGGCCAGTGGGCACTTCTTGTAGAAGACGCGGACGGAGACGAGCGCGATGCAGGCGCCCACGTCCTGGAAGGCCAGGTAGAAGCCGCGCTTGCTCAGGTTGCTGATGTCACGCACCTCCGTGTTCAGCTTCATCACGCGGTCGCCCACGTCCACCTGGGTGAAGCTCTCGTCGGCGGCGATGGTGTCGATCTTGACGTACTGGCTCTCCTTGATGAACCACAGGTTGGCGTTGTTGGACTCGTAGTAGTACATGTTGAAGGTCTCCTTGCAGGTGCCCGGCACGCCCGGCAGGCTGTTGCAGTCCCGCAGGGTGAACTTGATCTCGATGTAGACCCGCTGCGCGCCGTCCCGCGGGATATGGCTGGTGCGCAGCCAGTTGTTCTGATTGGCCTCCATCACGTTGCACACCTGGTAGGTCCGCATGGGAGTGTTCCTCTCGTCCATGACGCTGATCTCCTCCCACTGTGGGGGGTGGGGGGTGGAAAACAAGTCAGAGGAGACTGGAATCAACATGAGACGCACACCAACACGAAAACTCGAGAAACTCTCAAATGTGATTACTGGGTTCCATTTTTTTCACTGTAATTCAATGGTCCGTTGTATAATTAAAAATCAATCTGTTATATCCCTAATCTCAGTCAACACACACTTGCATCTCAATGGAATATTTTTACAAAGAAAATCAATAGGCTTGTGTTTAAAAATGAAACAGTATGCTGACTAATTAGAGGCTATATAAGACTCAATAATATGGGATTATTTGTATAAGCACTCAAAAACCAAGCCTGGACTGGGCACTGTTTTAAAAAAGAAATCCAACAATATGTTGCTAGCAATTGTCTATAAATGCGAGGCACTCTCATCTGACCTGTACAAGCCTATGTCAATGCAGAAGAGAAGGTAGACTTAACTTCAGTGACTAAGAAACAAACTGCGAGAATCTCATTTAGGGTGGGGACTCAAAAAGACCTCAGCTAACTCAGCCCGTCAGTTCAGCGGGAAACTCCTTTCTGGTGTTTCTTTTTCTCCCAGGCTGCCAAGCACTAAACATACACACCATTACCCACTGAACCATCTGCAGACCCATCTCCACATCCCACAGTCCACACAAACACACACACATGCACACACGCACGCACACACACACACACACACACCCGCCACAGCGGCCCTCCGGAAAGCCTGCCTTGTCATTTCCCATACAGCAGATGTGAACGGACCTTGACTGGTGCATAATGCATGCATTATGGGTAGGATGGCTGGGAGGAAGCCGCCGCAGCCTTGACGCAAACGATATTTGACACACAAATAACCCAGCACAACTTTTTATCCATTATGTTAAGCATTTTGTCCGCTAAACAGGCTTGATCGGTCCTCCTGTCAGTCACCCCCATACCCACGGAGTGTTAGCTCCTGAAGGATTTCATTTGGAGGGACCGAAATTGCTCTCTGTGTGTTTATTCAATTCCCCTAATAGAGTAATAATAGTTAGAGATTTTTTCATTCCCCCTCCACCTTTGACTGATTTATTTATGACAGAAGCAGGTCAAGTCATTCCAGGGAATCGTCTCCTGGCGTAATGATGTCACCAGCGAAAAATAGACGTGGCCCCCGTGACTCGTGGGGCCTGAAGAAGCAGCGGCCAATGAGACGCAGGCATGGCGGTGCTGAACACGGCCACTGAGAAAAGCCCTCCGTGCAAACCAGTGCAGCTATGCGGGACCAGATGACTGAAGCGGCCCTGAGAGCAGTGGGTAGGGTGTTCTACGACTATTTACCCAGAGATGAGGCCAAGTTTAGGGTGATTACTTATATATTTACTGTAAAGCCAGTTAAATTCGGAAGGCTTCCATGGCAAACACTCACGAATCTGTATAAATCCCCCATGAAAGGAGGTTTTTGTGAAGGGCTGTGTGGAGGCGGCAAGCTTAGTCGCTCTCCATCAAGGCTCCTGACGTGAGACCCACAAGGTTTGGTCTTTAATTGGGGTCTTGGCTGGGAAGCGGGTGGAAACACTTCACCCTGCGAAGCCTCACCCAATGCGGCTGTTACTTTTCAGCCAGCTTGATCTCTTTGAAGTGGAGCAGATACGTTGGATCAAGGGTTCGGCTAGACTCTTCACCGACTTAACTTAATTTCCCTTCACAATCATCCAGTAGTTAAAGACATTTAAGCAGTAATTAGTTTTAAACCCCCACAAGAACATCTCCTTTCGACTGAAATGTAGGCTAAATTGTTATTACCCCCCAACACACACACACACACACACACACACACACACACACACACACACACACACACACAGACACGCACACCCCCTATCTCCCAGCTGCTCCCCCAAAACAGATTTGGATTGTCTCAAAACCAATCCAGAGCAAACCCTCAACATCTGGTTCTGTCCAGGCTGTGTCTGGCTCGACCCTTTTGGGGGTTAGGAGGCAGACGGGGTGACTGACTCACTCCTAAGGCAAATATCCAGCCGAGGGGAACGGGTGCGGCCGAGGGAATTCTGCCTCTCGTCTCCCTTCCCACTCCTTCACCAATTACACTGGCCCCAGCTCGGGGGGGTCAAGGGTCAAACGCCGTAATCCCCTCATATGAAACGCGAGACGTGGAGGTGGGCCTTTCAATTAGCTCTCTGTTGGCAGGAGGGGGGGGAGGGGTCTTTCCCACCCCTCCTCCTCACTTTTCATTTTTTTGGGAAACAAAAAAGGGGTCAACATTCCAGACATACACACAAAAAAAAACGTAGTAGAAGGGGAAAAAGGGAGTACAAATTCGGCCCTTGCATTTCCGATCCACATCAACATCAGCAGAAATCTCCACAGGGGGCTGAATATGGGGGCCATTCATCAGCCTGTCTTTCTGTATTACCCAGAATTCCTTTTGGAGGTTTTCAATCCTCTCTGAAGGCCTTTCAGTCCTTTTATAACTAAGCCCAACAGTTCATAGTTAATTGCACATGAGCTCACAAGTAAAATTCAGAGAATCAGTTAGATTACTTTTACTCTTCACAAACGCGGTTCAGGAGGGTTTGACGATCGCCATTACCAACCCAATGACATAAGCTGCAAAAAAGTAACACCTGCATTTATTAGTCAAACTTTAGGACCGAGTTAAGGCCTGAACCCAGGCCTTTGTGTAGCTGCGACTGAAGCTTCTCTTTAATGGTGACAGGGAACCAGTGGTGTCAACAGGAAGAGGTTCTCCCCGCGAGCAAGGAGTTGTTTGAAATGGAGCTCTTTCTCCCGAGCCCCCACAGAGCTCCATCAGCACACAGCGGAGAACTGACGCCCCCCCCCCCAAGCTCTGCGATGGGGGGCTGAGCTGGCCACATCTGAGGGAAGGAAGTGACGTCATCTCTGGGGCTCTGATCACGGTGACAACGCGCCTGGCGGCTCTGCCGCAAAGGCAAAAAACAAAAGAAAAAAAGGAATGAATAAATACATAAAACACAGGCACAGTTCGGCAAGCTGTAGACATAGCCCAGCTCGCAGAGCAACATGCTTCGATTGAGACACCCCCAATTCTCAAGACACCCTGCACACACGTCACCCACGTCTGTTCAAAACATCTCTGAAAAATTAAATTAGATATTATAAAAAAACGCTAATAAATCCAACGAGAGCTCAAACACAGCTGCACTGAAACCCACGTTTTTTTTTTTTTTCCTGCAGGTGTGCCCCGTGGCGCGGGTATTAACCCGAGGGCCGGTGGACGCCAATCACCGCGGCTCTGCTGAATCGCTTAACGGGCCTCCCTCGCACTCGAAGATTGATTTTCTTCAGAGGCTCAGCGTGGGCTTTTATTAAGTTGATTATTTTCTAAGTCACTGCTGGTGAGGCATTAGGAAGATGAAGGCATCCATCACCTTCTCTTCTTCATAAAGTAGCTGACAGCTGGCGAAACTCCTGCTGGGGCCGGTCTGTGAATTGGGCGCCCCACCTCTCTATGTCTTCTGTGCCGGGAAGTGCAGGGGCAGACCCTGGCGGTTGTAGCCTCACGCACGTGTGGATTCCGTTTGGATTCGTTCATTCGCGGGTCGGACTGCTGGCAGAAATGCGAGCCTAATTTGCCTATAATGCGCTCCCTTTTCCTGCGTTATGTATTTGCTGACGTTGGAGATGGTACTGCAGGCTGTGAGACGGTACTGCTGAGATGCTGTAACGTACGTGTGGCAGGTGCAGTGTGTGAGAAGTATGACAATATGAAGGGAGAGCAAGTGTGCAGAACGCCTCACACTGCTTGTCCCCGCCCCTGAGTGTGTGTGTCTGTCTGTCTGTGTTTGAGCATGTGTGTTTGTGCATGTGAGTGTGTTTGCGTGTGTGTGAATGTGTGAGTGTATGCGTATGTATGTTTGTTGGCACTTATTTATGTTTATGTGAGTGCATAAGTGTATCATCGGTATGTGTATGTGTGTGTGTGGGTGTGTGTGTGTGAATATGTGTGTGTGTGTGTGTGTGAATGTGTGTGAGTAAGTGCATGAATATGTGTTTGTTGGTACATGTTTATGTGCATGCATAAGTTCAGGCATGCGTGCGTGTGTGTGTGCGCGTGTGTGTGTGTGTGTGTGTGTGTGTGTGTGTGTGTGTGTGTGTCTCAGTCAGACACAGTGGGCTGGTACTCACCCCCTCTGCCGGGTAGGCCTCCCAGCCCAGATCTCCCAGGGCGGACATGGAGTCCAGCAGAGTAACTGGGAAGGAGAGAGAAAGAGAGACGGAGGAGAGAGAGTTAGAAGCAGGCACAATCAATCACTCAGACCAAAGGAGTGTGCATGCCGCCCTGATGAGAGCAGGCCATGTGGATGCGTAATTAGGCAAATTCTGTTTGCTAAATTAGCGGGGCACTCGCATACACGCAACTGAAAAGCAAAACCACTCACTTCCTTGCTTCCCCTGTGCCAGTCAGCAGCTCATTAATCCTACATACCTTGACTCCCTCCTTCAACATGTTACCCATTGGGAAAAAAGAAACTCTGCGAACCTTCAGGTGGAAGAGGCAAGCCATTCCTGTTAGTATTAAGGGGACTCCAGCATGCTCATGTTAAATGCCACAAATCTTGATTGAGACACAGTGGTATCTCATTTCATTTTGCACAACAAAAGCACTGACTCCATTCATTACCCTTCAGAAAAATAAAACATCACAGGCCGCAAAGTGTTTTATTAACAGCAAGACGGGGATTGGCATGCTGGTGTTTGCACAGGCAGCTGAAGAGAAAGGTTGGCAAGGTTAAAAAGACTGCTAAATGTCTATTTACATTCTCATTCTGTGTTTTTTCTCGAGTCTCTGAACTGAACTTTCCACTTTGAGCTCCGTTCCGAGCAGATTAAAGTCCCCGGCACAGCGAGTGATTAATTTTTAATTACACCCAATCTGCAGATGTTCCGAGCTCTCGGTCCGTATCAACAACTCCGCTCCTCGGCAGGGGCGCGTGATGCTCCCTTCTGATGAAAAATTTGGAAATAAAAACCGTTTAAATTGAAACACTAATTGAAGATATAAATATCCTCAAGCCTGGGCCGAATGTGAATACGCTGCCCTTCTGCACAGGCATTTCAGAGGTTTGAATAGGAGCGTCGCGGTCGGGCGCAAACGAATGTTTTTTTGGGTTGTTGTACTCGTGTCCGTTTGCCAGATTGCTGAAAGGTGAAATCCAGTCGCCAAACCGGCGAGTGTGAACTGTACCACGAGATACGTCACACACTTTAATTTTAGGAATGGAGAAAGTGACATTTCTCTCATTGAGTGCCTTCTTGAGGAGGGAAAAAGCCTGTCTTCAGGCACTGTCAGCCAGTTATTGCTTTCCAGAAGCCCCTATGCATACAATAGTCCCCCTGGCGGGTTTTGAATCCTTTGATGGATGTGGAGGGGTTGCTGGGAACGTTCCAGCCCCACAGACTGCTGGTCTGGTCTGGGGGAGTCGGAAATGGGGGACCTGTTATGAGGGAGTGTGATGCAAACCCCCCCCCCACCCCACCCCTCTTCCGACCCTGCAGTGAGCCAAACTAGACACTGGGCTGCTAAAGCACAGAGCTCTCCTATCTGCAGGTCCACAAGACACTCCCGGGGGGGCACGGGGGGGGCATTCAAATCTGAGTAGCGGAAATGTCAGGGTGACCCTCCCTAGGAAAAAAAGGGCGACTGATGAGGACCACTTTCAGGAAGGCCATGCGTCCTTTGTGTTAGGAGTGAGTCACTTCCAACCGCCAGAACATAACATTCAGAACAACACTAAGGCTGAAAGTGCGCAACAGTGGGTTACCGTGTCCGTTTTGTTCCTTGCCGAATGAATTCCCAGCTTCAATGAATTGCCCAGCTTTGCATTTCGTTTATCCTAACTGCATTAAAAGGCTTTGCGGTGTGTTCAGTCATATCAAATACCCAGCGTGAAATTGTAAATTGGAGTGGCTAAATAGGCCATATTTCATCATATTCATTATTATCTACTTTTGAACAGTGAGAATTTTATGTGCATGCACTTCCACTATGACCCAGGTGCTAAAAAATGCAATTTAGAACCATCATCTGTACCTATACCTGGTTTAAGCAGCCGCTGTCAGAACTTCAGCCCCCTAGCTGCTGTTGTTGTGTTCCCCCCGTCTGTCAATATGGTCCATGTGCTTTTGTTTTCCCATGTGTTCCAGCCCTGCCCCGCTCTCCGGCCCACCTGATTTCCTGATCGCCTCCACCTGCCTGCCTGCTCACCTGCATCCCATCGCCTCATCAGCCCAGCCCTGTTTATACCCTGCTTGTCGCTGTCTTGTTGCTAGTTCGTTCCAGCGTTTTCCCCTGTTGCGTACCTGCTTGTTTTTCGTGCTGATGAATCTGTTTTGACTCCTGCCCGTCTTCGTACCTTGTCTCTGCATGCCACTCCTGCCTTGGTCGCCTGATCTGACTGACCACCCGGTTCCGACCCAGCTTGTTCCCGTTCCCGACCCCCGCTCCCGGTTTGTTTGCTTTGGACTGTCTTTCCGGTTTTGACCCTGCCTGTACTGCTACCTTGAGCCTGCCCAGCAATTTCAATTAAAGCCAGTGAAACCCGTACTCCCCTGGTCTGCGTCTGAGTCCGTGCCTGCACCCTGACAGCTGCATCCTGCTGTAGGATTTAGCTCAGGTAGGCTGCAGGAAAGGAGGCAGAACTTTACCCCTCTGTACTGTGGTAACCTGATAGCTACACCTGCAGTGTGAGCAGTCTGTTATATTAGCCTTTGGAGAGCTTTCCATCTCTCCTCGAAGTACCCAGCATGCTCTCTGCTCACTGCTCCTTTGGGACCAAAGACTGTGGCTGTACTCCCAGATCTCTCTGCTCCTCCCTATCGCACACTCAGCCACGCTGGTCTCTGATCAGTGACGGATGGTCAAGCGCTGATCAGAGAACAGTATTGTTGGAGTGAGGAAATGCTAGTGCATGGAGGGACCAGTTTGGAATTCAGCTTACAGTGACAGCTCTGTACCAGAGGAAGGCTGGACCTCCCAGCATGCTCTCTGTCCCTGTTTGGGGGGAGCAGTGTGGCATCAGTAGCAAGGCCTGTAAATCAAAACAGCCCAGGTGGGACACTGCTGTCACACACTTGAGCAAGGCACTTAACCTGAAATTCTTCGATAAATATCCATCTGGATAAAAGGATGATCCGTGATCTACGTAAGTCGCTCTGGTCTGGACGAGGCTGTTTGCTAAGCAAAGAAAAAAAAATACACTCATGCCCGCAGGGAAATTTTCACTGAGCGTCTGAGAGCGTTGAGGATCCTGGGAGGGCACAGCCCTGACTACATCGATGTGTGTGGCGCTGCCTCATTCGCTCAGTTAAGCAGGGATATCTCCTAACGCCCGTGTCAGAGACTCCCCATCCTACTGCAAAGGGCGAGGTCCGTGCCTCCCAGTTTCAGCGGCTGAGAGGAGAGTCGGGAGACTGCGGAACAAACTACTGCAGCTTACTACACACATATACATATACAGAGACACCATAAGCAGAACAGCCCCCTCTCCCTCTCCCCCTCTCTCTCTTTCCACCTCTCTCTCGCTCTCTCTCCCTCTCTCTCTCTCCCTCCCTCCTTCTCTCCGTCCCTCTCTCTCTCTCAAATTCAAATTCAAATTCAAACAAGCTTCAGTTTCATGACCACACATATGCACACTATCACCAAAGCAAATTTTCACATACATATGTAAACAAAATGATAATTAACCTACTTTAAAAACTCTCCCTCTCTCTTCCCTCTCTCTCTCTGAAGTTCAAGCAAAGTCAAAACTGTTTCACTCTGAGACTCTTTCAGCTCCACCCTCCTACTGCCTCATTTTTATCCCCCCTGCACCACCGTGAGCTGGGCCTCGGCTCAGATTTGCAATAGCCGTCTCAGCACCATCCTGCCGTAGCCCTGATGCACCTGTCGCTGCAGAAAACTACATATGCATATCTCCTGATTACAGCAATCGTAACTCCTCTTTACTCACTGATGTAAATCCCTGCTGTTGAAGCAGGTGGTGGAGGTATGAGGCCTTGGCAACAGGGTGCCCTGTTGTCCTCACAGATCTTAAATTCAATCCATCAAATTCAAATTCGATTCAATTCAGCACAAATCCACTATACTTACAGGGCAAATGTTTAATTGTCAGCTCTTATTTAGACCCCTCACTGCCAGCAAAAACTCTGCTTTCCACAATAGAGCACACGACCTCATGCCTTCAATATACACAAGCATTTAAGCATTACACCATGCAACTGAAGCCTCTGTGCCTCTTGGATCAGAACGCATCTTTTGTTCGGAGTTCTGTGCAGTTCTTTTCTCCTAACACCTGTCTTGTGACTTTTTCATTGTTCATCACCCAGGTCCACTCTCACGGTGATTCATGAGGTTGCCCTTTATACAGCTTTACGCAGATTCAAGCAGAGGGAGGAATTAAAGCAGGGAAAAACGCCTCTCTCCTTCTCGTTCCCATTCTCGCTCTCCGGGGAATGATCCAAGGCTTGCAGACACTCAGCATCTGTAACCTAAACTAGGCCTAAGCCCTGTCGCTCGGAGATTAAAGATCCGACCGTTACCCGGTCGCTTTCTCTCATACCGTATTCAGGAGCAGCTAATGAGACATTACACTCAGCTTAGCTAAACATAAAACTGTCAATGGAGCTGAAAACCATCAATGAGGCAGTTAATTACACTAAACAGGGAAAAAGAAATTAAGACATTAGAAATAATTATTTGATCTCCTCTTTACTTAAATAAGCAGTGATTTGACTCTGATGAGGCCAGATAATCTAGGACTATTCATTAGTAGGTATATGATGAAATATGGTGATGGTGACTTCTTGTAATCAGAAAATGACAAAATGTTTTGTGGCAACATGCAACAAAGGCAAATTAAACAAGATTACAACTGGCTAAAATGTATTTGGAGCATTGGAGCAGTTTCTTACATTATATTGAATTACATTATTGTCATTTAGCAGAACACTTATCCAGAGCAACTTACATACAGTAAGGTGACAATTTTTATCCATTTATACAGCAGGATATTTACGGAGGCAATTCTGGGTTAAGTACTTTACCCCAGAGTACAAAAACAGTGCCCCAGCAGGGAACTGAACCAGCAACTTTTTGGTTACAATCCCTGCTCCTTACCACTACGCCACACTGCTGTCCCTTACTGCGTCTACTAACATCACCACCATGTGACGCCGGTGTTAGTTTAGAAAGAGAGCACAGCAGGTAGAGGGGGCATATTTTTTTTCATGATAATTTCATATCATGTGATTTCACAAAACATATCATATCATGAGCAGAGTGCATCATCTCATGCCTGTTCATTGTTTTGTGATGTAATACTGATAACAACCAGCTTTATTTATTTATTTATTTGTGATTTGGGGGGGGGGGGGGGGGGGCAGAAGAGACATCTGGGCACCCGTCCTTCTCATCGTTTTCGTCGTGCCTTCTGATAGCTTCGGCTTGGATCACTTTACGGCTCTGATTCGACACCCCCGCGCTCTGAGTAGCTGCACCTCACCAGCTCCATCAATTCCAGAATTCTCAATGATCGCCTTGGCCCAGATTCACTAATCCACTAACTGCAATGTACTGCACACTTCTTGCTGAGTGCTGAATCCGATCATTACATTCTTACGTGGCGTCTTTTTTTCTGTCATTTAGAAAAACCACAGAACTCGATTTGCTGTGCGACAAACTATTGCCAGTTCCCTGCAGAATGGGGTTTAGTTAAGGCTTCCAGTGGGGGTTTGGTGTTCCCAGAAACAGGTCAAAACACCTTCCAGTCCAGGAACAATTTATTAATGAATACACGTGCACGTTCACAGTAATCTTCAAAAGAATGCACAGGTTTCTCTTCTGCAAGAGAGACAGAGATAACGATGGCCAACGGCATAAATAGAAGTGAATTCCAGGATTCATCCACAGGCATGCACGCAGCACAACCATAATGAATTTCAAAAGTAATGTCAGACCTAATAGGACTGCTGTTCAGATATGGCTGTAGCTGTAGTTTGTAGCCATTTAAAAACTATTCATACACCCAAGCAAATTCATATACTCAAAGCAAATGCCCAAAATGATTAAGACCTCCAGACAACAATAACTGGGATGCAAATTAACTAAATAGCTTTTTGCAGCTGAGACCTAAGAACATAAGAACATATGATGACAAGAACAGGCCATTCGGCCCAACTAAGCTCGCCATTTCTTAATTAAAGAGTATCCAAAACTGCATCAAGTCTAGACTTGAACACAGCAAGGGTCTCTGCCTCAACTACATGACCTGGCAACCTATTCCATGTATTGATAACTCTTTGTGTAAAATAATATTTCCTTATATCTGTGCCGAACTTACTCTTAACTAGTTTCCATTTATGTCCTCTTGTTTTACAGACTGAACTCACCCTAAAGAATCTATTATAGTTAACCTTATTGATTCCTTTTATAAATTTAAATACCTCAATTAAATCACCCCCAAGCCTCCTCTCGCTTAGTCTAAATAACTAAGTAACTTGAGTCTTTCCTCATAGCATTTATATTTCATGCCAGGAACTAATTTAGTTGCCCTTCTTTGAACCTTTTCTAGAGCTTCAGCATCTTTTTTATAGTGCGGTGCCCAGAACTGCACACAGTATTCCAGGTGCGGTCTGACTAAGACATTGTATAATTTCAATATAACCTCTTTAGATTTATACTCAATACTTTTGGCTATATATCCCAGCATCCTGTTGGCCTTTTTTTTACTGCTACAGCACACTGCCTAGATCCTGTTAAGCTTGGGTCAACCATTACTCCCAATCTCATCTCATTACTCTCAATCTCATGAACCCCAGTAAGAGACAGGATACATGCAAAGCAGGATATAAGTGCAGTTATTTTTCTGTTTATCAGTAGTTCAGGGAAAAAAAAATCCTTTACTGTAACAGCGTTACCGTCTAATAAGTGAGAATAAAATAAATGGGCAGTATTAATTCTCAGTAAGTAATGAGGACACATGCGAGCATAAACAAGTAATTACAATAAAAACAATCAAGCACCACTTTTTCCTTCCCCAAGACTTCAGGCATTTAAACCGTCACAACAATAGCTCAAATAATAATGACACTTTTTTTTTTTTTGCGATGAATAACAAATGTGTTCATCGTCGTACTCCAACTCGTGAATTATTTTTCACATAGCCACCCACCTTCCTGTTTACTCAATGGAGCGCGCAAAACTAAATGGCAACCAATCTGTGGTCCTGCAACCTCGACCCTTTCGCAGACCAGGCCTGAACAAGCGTAACCTCAGTTGCATTACAGAAAACACATGAGTATCTTGCAAATGCAGGGGAAACGGCTTCCAGTGAACGGGACACTGGGGCTATGAGGAAAGAGAGGAAAAGGGACACGGCCTTCGAATAACAGCGTTGTTGGCAAACACCCCCCCCCCCGCCCCGCTACAGAGAACCTGTCAGCTCTGAGGCGTCAGACATCCCCCTTCACTCCACAGAGCCCGGCTCACTATACGCGTGAGGATGCGTTTATGTGGTAGAAGTGCGACACAGAGCTCAACGTGAATGTTTTACGCTTCCTGGGAACATCAGTTCCCAGCAAAAGGGTGTTCAGTAAAGCTGGGAATAAGATGAATAAACAAAGGTCTTGCACAGACCCCTAGACTGTCGATGCGCTTCTCATCCTGAACAGCAGCAGTGGTGCATAAGCTTGCCTTGGATGATGATACGGGGCATTGTTAGCTTTGCTAGCTTTGCTTGTCTACGACTTGTACGGTTTCCCACAATAGCCCTGTATTACAAGTCTGGCACTAATGATGAGGTATCTACATGGCTACACGCCAAAGTCGGTAAATGCTCTTTTTGTAAGTCGCTCGGGTTAAGAGCGTCTGCCAAATGAATAAATATAAATGTAAATTTAAATGAGTCATCTATATCAATATCAGTAACATTGCAAGATATGGCATTAGATGACAAAAAGACTTATCGTCCCTGCATTGAATCATCACTCAGAAATACAGGGAATGAATTTGCCAAACTTAGCAAGCATTTCTAGACAGACGCAGTTTCAGTTAACCCGTAAGGAACTGCACCCATAAATATTGTGCACTATCCATATAAGGTTCTATAATGCATGTGAGCATAACCCACCCCTTCTTAATTACATTACATTATATTATATTATGGTCATTTGTCATTTAGCAGATGCTTTTATCCAGTGCAACCTATTAACCAATTAGCCAATTGCAGTTTTCCCTATCTGTCTGTCCCCATTGGCAACACAAGAGGCATGAGAATGGAACTTATTTGAGATAGAAAACGGACCACCTCAACAACTGTACTGCAGGAACAGTTTGGCACATTTGTAAGCACACTGCTAACAGACAGTGTCCAATCCTTAGACACACCTCTGTGACAAAGGGACGCTAACACTCACAGGTTCATACGATACCCTGCAGTCAACGCCGTCGCTACAAGCATCGTGTCAGCTTCCCTGAACGTACAGCGTGGGACTCCAAAGGGATCAGGTTTCAATGAGATGCTCTGCGTGGAGTCATCGATTATGGTCCCAAGCATGAGATCGTTACCTCACGCTCACAGAGGGAATAACAACCAAAGCGGCAGGGAAACACATAGTTCGGGGAAAAGACCGAAGAGCCCCTCAGGTGTGTCCCAGGCCAGTTTATCACAGGGTAACACTGAGGCTAAAATGGATTTATTGCGGGGCCTTTTTGAAAAGGCAATGCCATCCCCCCTCTACTGTGCATCCAAAAAACATAAGCCGGTGTGTGCTGAACCGTTACAGTATGAAGTATACAGTAAGGCATTATTAGATCATTTCTACTCTAAGCTCTAAATCATTGTAGAGCGTCCCCTTTTAAAGGACCCTTTCAACATGCATTATGATTCAGTGATGACATTTGAAGATAAAATGACATGAGATGTGTGACATTAATCACAATATTTGATGGAAGCATGGCCCCACTGACTAAAATTATAACACTTCACTTTAGTGGTCCTTATATCGGCATACTTACACAATGCTTAGTTAGCTACAAGCTAGTTAGTTAGCTTGTTAGTTAGCTGAACAAGCTAGTACTTACAATGGCTAAATCTTCTTGTGGCTTGTGTAATTACACTTCTGTGACAGATACACTATGTTACCACACTACAGCACATATTTAGGTACAGTGTAAATGCACAGGTATATGGGAAAACCTAAATCAGCACTACTTAAATGAACAGGCACATAAATAGCAAAAGCACACGCTGTCTCAGGGCTGCCCTATGCTTTAGGGCCCTATGCTTTATTCACCCATCACATGTTGGTTTGCTGTGGGTAGCATTGTGGCCCAGTGGCAAGGAGCAGGGCTCATAACCGAGAGGCTGCTGGTTCAATTCTGTGCGGGGGGGTCTGCTGTTTTACCCTTGGGCAAGTTACTTAACTCACAACTGCCTCAGCAAATATTTAGCTGTATAAATGGGTAAAACTGTAACCTACGTGAGTCTCTCTGGACAAGAGTGACTGCTAAATAAAAACAGCATAATGCTGCGTGCTGTATTATCCCAGGTTTGACTGGCTCGGGATTTTTTGGCTGACGCTGATGAGACTGCAGACTGAACACCCTGGCGCAGCACGAATCGGCAGGTTACGCGTTTGAATCCCACGCGAGCGATGGGGCATCTGCCAGGCCAGCGTATAACACGGGCCTGGTAAAGCCAAGCGTAAGAGGGCGGGGGAGGGGAAGGATGTCTTACTTCTGTGAGTGCGGGGGCCGAGCAGCTCCAGTTGCTGGGTCTAATTAGCCGGAACATTTGTAATGAACTTTCGGTGACTCATTTTCATTGCTGAGAGCCTCATTTGCCGGTCCTCAGTTGGCACCCTCTCTGAACAGCAGTGTCCATTTGTTCTGTGTGTTCTGCGTGAGCTTAATGGAGAAACTGAGACCAGTGAGTGAGAGAGAGAGAGAGAGAAAAAAAAGTCGCTAATGGAAACGAAGGCCGCGAAAATGTTCCCGCAACCTGTCTTGTCCGGGGGAGTTTCACAAAAAAAAAAAAAAGGAAGAAAAGAGAACATGATACAGGCAGGGTGCTGAAAGGCGAGCCGGTCTTCATGCTAAAAGGAAGATAAAAAAGACGAGCTCGGTCCGCTAACCTCATCGCGCGTCCCCAGGGGTAGCAGCGGTGTTAGGCACTGTGGTTAGAACACCAGACTGGGGACCCGAGGGGTCGATATGATTAAGACACCCCTCTTTTCTCTGCCCTGCTCCCCCATTCCACTCTTTCTCTCTTTCTCCCTCTATACATTTCTCCTTGGTCTCTGAAATTCAGTGATGCTCTTTTTTTTTCTTTCTTTCTTTTGCTGTCTCCCCCTCTCTCTCTCTCCCTCTCTGTCTCCGTCTCCCTCAGTGATCTGTAGGCAGCTCCACGCTTCATTCTTGCCTGAAATCCTCAGCCTTCTCTGGGCAAACTCTGCTTTAATAAACCTGCCAGGAATCAAACACCCCATGCCGACAGCGTGGAGCAGGGAGGAGGGCTGACAGAAGCTCCTTCACACAGACAGTGTACACTCCTGTTTAACTGACACTGCCAGCAGCGGCTTCAAGCACAGGAAAACTGCTCTTTACCTGTTTCACATGTGCTACACGTGTTTCAGGACTGAGAAATCTTTGAGATGATATTGTGTGAGATAACAAAGGTAATGGAATGAGTTTCCCACAGACGTACACATGCACATATGCGCATTCACACACACACACAGACACGTTGCACACACACCCACACATTCAGGCACACATACATACACATGCATGTATATACACACACACACATACATATACGCACACGCACACACGCGTGCACACACACACACACACACACACGCTGAGTCACACCAGAGACAGGGCACATCAGAGCTATCACTGTCAGTAAACAGAGAAGAATGATTGACACTCATCCTAGCACTCCAGTTGAACTGATGAAGAAAATAAAAGCTAATAAATACAAGGAAATAAAGGCTTGGGGACTGTGCTGACAATGAATCATTTCTGGCGGACATATCATTGCTGATTTTTATGTGAGACTGTCTTAGTTCCAGCACCAGACCCCAGAGGTCATTCTAGCGGGTCTAACCAAGAGCAGGTGTGTGAGATAATTGCTCTGTTAATGATTCTTTGAAGGGATTAAAATGTAAATGAATGGAAAATGAAGGGAGATTTCAGGGGACAAGGGTATAATGCCTTTGGGCCAAAAAGCCAACACATGAGAGGAGTCTGCTTTACATTTACATTATTACACGTATTAGCTTCACAGACACCCTCATCCAGGCTGATGAGAGAAAGAGAGAGAGAGCCAGAGAGAGGGATGGAGTGAGAGGGAGAGAGCAAGAGGTTGGGACAAAGAGAAAGAGAGAGAGCAAGAGAGAGAGAGGGAGAGAGCACGGGGGAGGGGCAGAGATGGAGAGAGAGGGAGAGAGATGGAGAGGGAGAGAGGGTGCAGGGGACAGAGAGAGAGAGAGAGAGAGAGAGGATGTGGGGGACAGAGAGAGAGAGAGAGAGAGAGAGAGAGAGTGAGAAGCATGGAGTGGGAAGGAGACAGTAAGAAGTGAGGACTCGCTGAATTCATTCTTGTGCACAGTAGCAGCTTCCTTCAGCAAGGGCGAAAAAACAACTAAACTGAGCTCTCCTTGTAACATCCAAACCTTATAATAATTACCAGTACTCCTTCATTTCTACCACAATGCCCAATCTACTTTCTTGAGCCTCGGGTATGCATCTCTACTTATTTCACCCCGTTAGACACACTGACCTCCTCTCCTCTCGAGCCGGAGGTGCTGTCGGCCAATGACTGTTGCGCTTTTTTAGAGTAGATCCGATGTCCCCCTCAGCCACCCCTACTCCCCCGGGCGTGACCACAGAAAGCCTTCCCCACATTCAGATCTGGGAGCTCACCTCAGCGTTCATGGTCTCAAGCGACTGAATTGGACATAACATACCAATGCAATACCTGAATAGGTTGATCACACCCACAGAGAATGCAACGGGCCCATCCAGGCGTTATACACATCAGTGAATCATGCGCAAATTCAGACATTCAACAACTGAGTGACTATTTAGCGCCGCTCTTTGATATTTCTTTGTGCCCCCGGACGCGTTCTCTGGCCTGAAAACAGAAAGTCAGTGTAGTCACAGAGAGATCCATTTACTTCCACAGATCGTCGCCTCTCACGAATCAAAGCGGAGAGAAATGTCAGCCATCCCCTCTTTAAGCTCTTCCGCACTCCGCACTCGTGTGATAAACGTCTCTGGAACTCCAGGCTCCAGCTGATTCTCAGTCGGGGTCTTCTGAGTGTATGACACAGCTAAGCTCTAGAACACCGTTCAAAGTGATGACATCACCTTCAGCTGAGTCACAGCAGGCGCTGCAGAGATCTATGCACGTTCTGAGCTGCTTTGAATAGCATCCATTCCATCTGGTGCTTACCAAAATCCCCCTTTAAAGAAGCACTGACTAGCCAGAATGACTAGCCAGTCTGGACCATTGTTGCGCTGTCTACCACTGCAGGCTGGGTCCCCCCACATAGCCTGTCAGAGGCCACCACACCAGCTCCTGTCCACCACACTGCCAATACACTGGAAGCGATGCAATGAGCTAGTATCTTTTTCTCATGCTATTCAACTGTTAACATTTCCACTGTTTTCCAGCAGCCTTTTCCCAGGGTCTGTGGTTTTCTGACGGTCCCTCAGTCTCATACCATAGCTTCCAATGTCTTTAAGTACCATTGAGTTGAGAACTGGTTATGTTTTTTTTTTTTTTTTTTTTTTTGCAGACATTCCCTAAATCTGAGATTTAAAATGTGCTATCAGCTGGCCAATGCTGAACATGCCCTGAGGACACTGACATGGATGAAAAGGTGTCCATGGTGCCACAAAGTGAGTGCTGTGCACCTCCAGGCACAGGAAAATAACCCCTCTGCAACAGTCGTGTGCGGTATTGCGGGAAGGTGCAGGGCCTGTAACCCGAAGGTCGCTGGTTCCATTCCCTGGTGGGCTGCTGCTATTGTGCCCCAGGGCAAGGTACTTAACCCAAATTTCCTCCATAAATATCTTGCTGAATAAATGCATAACATATAAGCTGTGGAAATTTCCCTGGACAGCAGTGTCTGCCGAGCAAGAGTAACAGTAACAATTCTGTGGAGACGCAACAATCACATTTGCGGTTTGCTTTACCGAAGGCCAGCGTTTCTGTGATTCATTATGGAACATGGGGGGGCTCTGTGGCACAAGCTGTCGGGTTCCTCAGCGAGCCAATGGGCAGAGGATTGTGGGACGACGCTCCCTCTTTTCGCACAGAGACACACAAACAACACAGAACATCTACTCAGAGTCACCACACAACGTCGCTCTGCGTGGGAGCTTCAGTGAAGCTGATGGACTCATTTCGGAAGAGTACAGGGAGGACCCCACACACACTTGCGAAAATAATGAGGCCTTATGGCTTTTTAACAGTAATTCTGAGTTTTAGCAGAGATACGCAGAGACGTTAACCTGGGCAAAGCTGCTGTCTCTTTACGCCGAGTGAATGGACTGCTAAAATGGGCTACAATGTTTTTTTTTGGGGGGTCATGGGTTTGTTTTTGCTCTCTTTAAAAAATGACCACTTTGAAGCAAACTCACAGTCTGATTGCACAGAATCCCATACTTGTGATACTTGCAATGTGATTGCTTGACTGATTGATTGCAATGTGATTGCTTGACTGATTGACTGCAACAGAATGAGTGCATTTGCACACCGCAACAGGTATGCGCTCGGCATCCCACACTATCAGTCAAAGAATGCCACACTTCCAAAGTGAATATTTTAACAATGAAAATTCATCTTTAGGTGCTAAAACCTGCCTGTAAACTAAAAGTCAAATGCAGGAAAAAACAGGTATACAGGTATCCTGCCTCATCCTTCCTTTTTTACAGCTGGGCTGTCAGCCTCAATGCACTCTGTGTAGTTTCCCCTCTATCCATCTACGTACAGCCCATTCACTCATCTCCCTGTTACTGAAATGATCCTGGCAATCTTTCCTATTTCATTGTCCAAGCTGTCAAGGACTTTCAACAGCCGTGTACAAAGTCCTCTTTGATTCTGCACTATTCTGAGCCACTGCCACCAATCCTCCTAACTGTTGTAGGCTTTGAGGGACTGAGGAATATTTGTACTGTGAGCAGGTGCGTGTGTTTACTGAACAGACGTAATTGAGCTGTCTCAGGGATGGTCTGGTTGGTCCGTAGCTGTCAGTCAAACTCAAAACAAAAGCGGGCTATCTCGTTCAGGGGACAGGGCTGGTCCACAGGACCTGTCAAACATTTAGGCTGGTGGTGACTCGGAGGGCTCCTAACCAAGCAGACAGACCACGTCAACAAAACTCAGCTACATAATCTAAAGAAAGAACCGCAAACAAATTCTGTTTCATTTGGAGACAAATAATGGTCAGGGTTAAACAAACCACGGCATTCAGGCAGACACACGAGATTGATGTTAGCGCTGTAGCTAACAGCGAAGGCCTTCTGATGACAAGCCAGCTCCAAAGAGGCAATAAGTTGTGTGCTACACCACAGACCCAGCCAGGTGAACAAGACCAACCCAAAATGCTCTTCCCCGCCCTAAGAGACAAGCCCTAATTTGAGGCTGCTGCCGTCTCTGAATTGAAGCCATGAATTTTTAATTGACCAAAAGTCCTAACAGGAGCTCCTGCTGAACCCTATGATGAGCAGAAGTGTTAAGGATCTCAGGGCAGCTGTAACCTGGCTGTAATGAGCAGCAGTGTTAAGGATCTCAGGGCAGCTGTAACCTGGCTGTAATGAGCAGCAGTGTTAAGGATCTCAGGGCAGCTGTGACCTGGCTGTAATGAGCAGCAGTGTTAAGGATCTCAGGGCAGCTGTGACCTGGCTGTAATGAGCAGCAGTGTTAAGGATCTCAGGGCAGCTGTGACCTGGCTGTAATGAGCAGCAGTGTTAAGGATCTCAGGGCAGCTGTAACCTGGCTGTAATGAGCAGCAGTGTTAAGGATCTCAGGGCAGCTGTGACCTGGCTGTAATGAGCAGCAGTGTTAAGGATCTCAGGGCAGCTGTGACCTGGCTGTAATGAGCAGCAGTGTTAAGGATCTCAGGGCAGCTGTGACCTGGCTGTAATGAGCAGCAGTGTTAAGGATCTCAGGGCAGCTGTGACCTGGCTGTAATGAGCAGCAGTGTTAAGGATCTCAGGGCAGCTGTGACCTGGCTGTAATGAGCAGCAGTGTTAAGGATCTCAGGGCAGCTGTGACCTGGCTGTAATGAGCAGCAGTGTTAAGGATCTCAGGGCAGCTGTGACCTGGCTGTAATGAGCAGCAGTGTTAAGGATCTCAGGGCAGCTGTGACCTGGCTGTAATGAGCAGCAGTGTTAAGGATCTCAGGGCAGCTGTAACCTGGCTGTAATGAGCAGCAGTGTTAAGGATCTCAGGGCAGCTGTGACCTGGCTGTAATGAGCAGCAGTGTTAAGGATCTCAGGGCAGCTGTGACCTGGCTGTAATGAGCAGCAGTGTTAAGGATCTCAGGGCAGCTGTGACCTGGCTGTAATGAGCAGCAGTGTTAAGGATCTCAGGGCAGCTGTGACCTGGCTGTAATGAGCAGCAGTGTTAAGGATCTCAGGGCAGCTGTGACCTGGCTGTAATGAGCAGCAGTGTTAAGGATCTCAGGGCAGCTGTGACCTGGCTGTAATGAGCAGCAGTGTTAAGGATCTCAGGGCAGCTGTGACCTGGCTGTAATGAGCAGCAGTGTTAAGGATCTCAGGGCAGCTGTGACCTGGCTGTAATGAGCAGCAGTGTTAAGGATCTCAGGGCAGCTGTGACCTGGCTGTAATGAGCTCTGGTCATTTGTAAAAGCACAGACAGTGTGTGGGGCCAGCCTCAGGACATCTTATTGGCCAATGAGACTCCAGAGCTCACTGCATCTGCTGTCTGAGTCTGACACATGTTCTCCTGTGTGTGTGTGTGTGTGTGTGTGTGTGTGTGTGTGAGTGAGTCTGTTTGTGTGTCAGAGATAGAGAATGTGGGTGTGCCTGTGTATGTGTGTCAGAGAGAGAGGGAGAGAGAGAGAATGTGTGTGTTTCTGTTTGTGCATGTGTCTGTGTGTGCTTCTGTGTGTGTTTCAGAGATGTGTCAGAGGGAGAGAGAGAATGTGTGTGTGTGTGTGTGTGTGTGTGTGTGTGTGTGTGTGTTTGTGCATGTCTATGTGTGTTTCAGAGATAAAGAATGTGTGTGTGTGTCTGTGTATGTGTGTCAGAGAGAAAGAGAGGATGTGTGTGCATGCATATTTGCTTTGTGTAGTACTCCAGCATGCTGTATAAGCCCCCAGCACAGGAGACCCCAGACTAACCATCTGTCCGTTCTATTCTATCTGCTCTGTCTGAGCACCAGCACCACCAGTACACCATGTACCAGACGCAGATCAGGACCACGCTGCAAGGTCTCAGTAGTATCCTCTGCTTAGATACCTTTGCACGTGTCTGTTCTTGGAGGTACAAGTCTCCATTTGCGAATGGCAGGGCCTCTACCAACATGGCTGATGAACACCCACCAACACAATGAATGAATTAGTGCACTATTTGCGATTCACTCTGGATCAAAGCGCCTGCCAGATTAATAAACGTAAATATGCATTCTCACAGCAAGCACCATCATCATAGCAAATACTGCTGCCATGTCCAGTGCCACCACTGGGATAAGCCCTTTACCTGTCGTGTGACATCATCATTCCTCATCACTGTCGTCATCATCATCATCATCATTCCTCATCACTATCAATTCCCTCCCGGCTAGCAGGCTACTATTGCAATGTATTCGTTTCTGCCATGCGTACATACCGAATAGTGAAAGTGAAGACGGAGTATTTTCTTCTTTTTTTATACTTTATTCAGTGCTTATTGACGAACCCCAGGGCAAACTGTACCGTCAATTAAAATCCCCTCAAAGAAACAACAAAAGAAAACGCGTTAGTTTGCAAAGGAGCATGGTATTCAAAAAGTATTGACCGGCTCTTTGATGCGTAATTGATGCATTGACAACACTAAAGCAACACACTCTTTCAGGTTTACCAGAGCGCTGAGTGATGTTGCCAGAGCAACCGAAGGCAGCCGAACGAAGCTGAAAATTCAATCAAAACTTTGACCCTCTTGCTAATGAGAAATGACCAACCTGGAGCAATTAGTGACATGCTTGCGCGTTAGAGGCCAGGCTAGTCCCACCTCAAAAATGAACGCGCTAATAGTTTTGGATTTCCAATTATTAATTGCCAGGTAGGTCGAAGTTTTGATTAACCCGGCCTTGGGTGCAAATCAATGAATTTCCTTCTTAACAAAAACAAGACGAGCATCCTCAAAGAGAAAAACGACTTCACAGAACCTCTTAGCTAGGAATCCAGGAACACACTCCAAGAGGATGGAGAGATGAAGGCATTATCAGTTACCATTTCTATTTCCTCTCTCAAGAATTGTGTTTTTTTTTGGGCTAAATGTTCTATTAAGTTCAACTCAATAACTGCCTGATTCAGAATGACCTGTGTTATTATGGTTACCTTCTCTTAAGAGAAAAACTGGCCTACACGCCACACTACCAGCTGTCTCTCAGCCTCTTCCTTTCTTTGGCTTGGTTCGAGGGGGGGAGGGTGGAAGGATAAGCGATTTTTCCCGCTCCTTTCACGATTGCATCTCACCCTCTTTCACGTGTAACGATCACGGGATGGGCAGGTGGGATGGATGGGGAGAGAAGCGATTGACCAGGTGGCAAAACTGACAAAAAAAACAACCAAAAAAACAGAAATTGTTCCTGTTACCCAAACGCTGCTGTTGCGCGAATCCTTCACGGCTACCTGTCATCGAGACCGTGCGTTGTGAGTGTGTGACATGACCATGAGCTGACCGTGACCGCGAGGTAAAACCGGCAGGAGAGAGACTGCTGAGAGAGAGCCAAGGAGGACGACAGAGGTAGGAAGTGAGATTAATGCTAAAGGTCACACATGTTATGATGTATAAAGTACAGTCCTTACAACTGCATCTGCATGGGGGGGTCTATCGATAACACCCGAGGTGCATTACAGCTCATAACAATCACGGTGACCTCTGACCCCCCCTCAATATGCCGTTCTCCGGTACTGTATGGTGTGTGTGTGTGTATGGTGGGGGGGTGGGGGATATCCAGTCAAACTGGATTACAAAGACCCCTTAACTTCATACCTAGACGTGTGGTTCAGTTCACTAGACTCATATGTTGGATGTGACCTATACTTGAGGCTCACACGTTCAAATCCCATGTGGGAAACAAACAATGTTTCAATCCCAACACTGAAACAAACTGATCTGCTAAAAAAAAATCACTGTGCATAACCCCTACCGAGACCGGCATTTCCGCTAAAACTGCTTTAATAATGTCAGGAAGGGAAAGCATGTAAGCATGCAGCACAGCAAGCCCTAATCATCAATCCCAGTGATGGCGGAACTCTTGACTGCAGTCAATCATGCGCATTTTGGCCTGTTTGCTCACATTTTCCCAAACGGTCGAATTTGTAAAAACAAACACCAAGCATTTCGGTCAAGTCAAACAACTTTCATTTTTATGTGCGCAGTGCCTGATTGTACTACAGATTTCTAGCTTTTCTGTGTCCTTCACCAAACAGATGCTCAGATGAATGATAAAATTTGCAAAATGCACTGTGTCACATCACCTAGGACCAGATGGCCATCCACCACAAAATTTAAAGCCCACACCACACAGAGCCACCGTTAAGAGTCACAGTAAAAGGAACAGTGCTAAAATTAGTACTAGCACTAAACCCCCTGCACACAATAAATCAGGCACAAACCTGACAAATGATTCAGGAGAATAAAGCAGAGGCACATCACGTTAATGTCATGAGGAGCCAAGGGGATGTAGTCGGTGGTTTTCTGGTTGATCCTTTCGGCTATGGTATAACTGTGAAGGACAACCCTTTGGGAAATGGGATAACTGTGAAGGATAACCCTTTGGGGAACAGTGTATTGTAACTGTGAAGGATGACCCTTTGGGCCATGTTATGAATACGAAGGATGACCCTTTGGGAAATGGTATAACTGTAAAGGATGGGCCTTTGGGCAACAGTTTAAATGTGAAGGACGATCCTTTAGCCTATGGTATAACTGAATAATGAACCTTGCGTCTACAGTATAACTGTGAAGGATAATCCTTTCCCTTCTTTCTGAAATTATAACCTTAAAAAACTGCGTTGGTAAAGTCACTGATACATGTTTATACATGTAATTTTAAGACCCTCAGTCCATACTTACCTACAAACCACATGTGGTACATTTCAAACCAAGTAACTGCTGTGTGTTAGAGGAACACGCGGGAAAAGAAAGTCAACCGTTGGTTAGCACATCACACCTGTTGGTTCAGGAGAGGTTCTCTGGCAGTGTGCAGGCCCCTGAATTGCACTTGAGTTTTCAGTAGTAAATTACCTGTATATTTCATAAAGCACTCTTTCTGCAACAGTAAGAATGGCCTTTTAGATTAGCTGCTTTCTTGGGTGTGTGTGTGTGTCTGTGTGTGTGTGTGTGTGTGTGTCTGTGTGTGGGTGTGTGTCTGTGTATGTGCGTGTGCGTGTGTGTGTGTGTGTGTGTGTGCGTGTGCGTGTGTGGGTGTGTCTAAAACAGACAGACGCAGAGGCTCCACCAGCAGCAGTGTCACTGGCATGGAGAGTACACGTTATGAGTTTTAAAAAAGCACTCAAAATGAGCAAGCTGGCTACATGCGGCTGGATCAATATCGGGCCCTCCACACAGTGAAGTAATCTTAAAGTGCAAACACAGCTGCCAGGTGTGAACTCTGAGCTGGGGCAGGGAGACAGAGGGAGAGAGAGAAATAGACAGAGGGAGGGAGAAACAGAGGGAGAGAGAGAAATAGACAGAGGGAGAGAGAGAGAGAGAGAGAGACAGAGAGAGAGAGAGACAGAGGGAAAGAGAGAGAGAGAGACAGAGGGAGGGAGAGAGAGAGAGAGAGACAGAGAGAGAGAGAGACAGAGGGAAAGAGAGAGAGAGAGAGAGAGACAGAGGGAGAGAGAGAAATAGACAGAGGGAGAGAGAGAGAGAGAGAGAGACAGAGAGAGAGAGACAGAGGGAAAGAGAGAGAGAGAGACAGAGGGAGGGAGAGAGAGAGAGAGAGAGGGAGGGAGAGAGAGAGAGAGGAGTGGCCTGGGCCCTGAGATCAACATAAGACTGGTCCTGAGAAGCAGTGTCATCACATAACTGGGATAATCAATTCATTTAGTTTCAGTTCAGAATGAATCTCATGTTCAACTATTCAATGGATCCAAAGATTCACTATTCATTTAATCAAGCTCTACCACCCCATCCCCCCCCCACCCCAGTCCCAACACAAAGCATCGTATGAATCTCCAGGTCTTTCAGTGTTAATAATGACTCACTGCAAAGAGACTGCCATTCACTCACACCTTCAGGCAGAAAAACTTATAACATCAATGAGTTCTCATTTTCATGCAGGGTTCTTTGGCTCTCCTTTTCAGAATATTAACAAGAAAGAGGGAAGAACACTGGATTTTTTTCATATTGTGTGTGTGTGTGTGTGTGTGTGTGAATCAGCAAGCATTTTAATTCTGTGATGTAACAGTCAAATTTTCTAATAATCAAACACATGGGTCTCATCTATGGCGTACAACGCAGCGTATGAAAAGAGGCCAAGATAAGAACCGTACAGCAGGAGCAACAACTACCAAGCACACAATGACTGACATAGAGACCCCACCTGTCACTCAACGGCACTAGCAGTGCGGCAGACCCAGAGAATGGCAGCACCACTCAGGGGACCCCTAGTTCATTGTCTGCTCGAGCTCGCCTTTCGGTCCTGGAGAGCCACATGAGGGAGCAGGGGGAGAGGGGAGAGCCCAGTGCCCTCTCTCCAATCACCTCAATATGGGTCTGCACAGAGAGCCTTTCTCATGATAATGAGCTATCAAAGCCCTCGGAGGGGGTGGGGGGGGCTCAAACGCCAAATTAGAAACCCTCACTGACGAAACCTGCGGGTGATCTCCGGTAACGCCAGGCCCTAATTAGAAGAGGCCTCCGATCCTCTCGCCCTCCTCAGTGTGTGTGTGTGTGTGCGAGTGTGTGTGTGTGTGTGTGTGCGTGTGTGTATGCGTGTGTGTATGCGTGTGTGTGTGTAAATTCACCCTGCCCTCCAGCAGAAATCACTCTATAATCGGAGGTGAGAAGCAGACCTGTCGACAAGTTTCACCACCAATTTCGTACTTGCCAGCAATTCCAGCAGGATCTATTTTGCAAGCGCGGCAGTACTGCCCGCTTACTAGTCAGAGTGGGGCTGAGAAAAGGGCTAAGGCAAGGTCATGTTCAGTGAGTGTGAAGTCCTTCATACGACTCATTATCTTTACACTCAACACGCTATTAAGAGGCAAAGGACAAAGTCCTGGAAAAAAAGGAGATACTTTTTGAAGAGATTTAGCTGAGCAGAAAATTCTGTTTAATCCAGATCTCAGGACTGTGAAATTCACTAAAACTCCTTGACAGCCATGCTACCTGTTGTGACGGAAGACCAATGCTATTAACAAGACCCTTGCAGAAACCAGCAGACCATCGCCTTGGACACACACACAGTACTTACCCCTCCCCTGAGGGGACTCCATGAACACTCAGTTCATCAGACCATTGCATAAAACACCTGGAACAGCCCGTGCCCCCCCATGGAACCTCCAAATTGAATGAGTGCTTTTTTATAGGTTTTTGGTTGCCATCAACAGCGATATCATGGGACTCACAAACGGTGAAAGTGTAACCAATTACCGGCTTTGCTTAGGAGTTACGCCTTGCTCAATTACCAGTTCTCTCCCATCAAGCCAATCAGTCACAATAAGTGACACATGTTCTCACATGCACACACACACACACACTCACAGTCAAACACAATAACAACAATGACAAGGCTGGGTACCACAAACATCAGCATCATCCGCAAAAAGAACTGCTGGGGCGCCCTCTGCTGTTCAGCTGAGAAACCGCAGGACTTACAGTTGGCTCCCAACTAGCAGTGGAGGTCACATTTAAGTGGAAACCATGATACCAAAATTAAAGAGGTCACCAAAACACACATATCATCATTAACATTCCTAGCATGCATTGAGGATCTCACCATTTATTTCTCCAATCTGAGCTACTGCTGAAAAAATGGGTGATGTAACACTGAGCTTGGACAAAGACAGGCAGGGGAACTGCATCTCACTTTCTCTGTAGCTTTCTTAAATTACACTGCGTTTCAAGCACGAACACAGACACACACACACACACACACACACACACACACGCACACACACACACACACACTGACAGCACACCTCTTGATTTAGCCCGCTGGAACATTTAGCCCAGTGGGCTCAGCCTGTTGGACAAAACCGTTTCCTGCCCGGGTTCGAGGCTGTGCTGCGGACACATCTGGATCTCCCCGCCTCTAATCCCCTCCACTCCCTCCTGTCCTTCAGCAGCCCGGAGACCTGGAGAAGCACCAACTCACCAATCCTTCCCAGCGCCTACCGGCTTCTAGCAGTCTGCGCTTCCCTCAGCCCTCTCAAACTACAGAAGTCCAAACATCTCCCTTCCATAAGCAAAGGATGACTTTATCAGGAGAATGGCTTGTTTAGCATTCAGTTTTCCTGACGATTTTTCCGCAATTCTGCTGTTTAACTGCCAATTACGCACATTAAGTAATGATCACTCCTCGAGAAAGCAGACTAATGTGCGGGTTTGGGGGTCTATACAGACTGCTATCAAATAGCACTAAGTCTGTAGCAACGGGTAACTGTTTTGGGCAACCATCTTTTTGACCGAGGTAAACAGGCTTCTTTTGTTGTGAATGTCATTGGTCACTGTATGCAGACGTGTGCGGTGTGGGTGTTCCCACATTACTTTAAAAACAGAGTAACACTGTTTCTAATAATTTCTCTCTGTGAGAAGCGCATAGAATGTTCTGGCTCTCAACTATTCACGTGCAGCGCTTTTCAGCGTCACTATAATAATTTGTCAAATAAATCCCAGAAACGAACAACATTGGGTGCACCCATGTCAGAGAAAACACTACATCCCAGTTCTGATACGTTCATTTTATACATCTCACGTGTGCATTTACCCGATAAATTTAATGAATAAAAAACAGGAAGGTGTAGGCAGGGGGCTGAGAGCGGGAGAGTACGGAATCAACTCCAAACTGGCAGCTCGAGAAAATTCAAAGAAACCTATCAATCGGAGTCCTGGCATTCTGGTACAGAACAGCGACGTGGTCACGAAACCTTGAGGGGACATAATTTCAGGAGTCGTATTCATACATGCATTGGACCCCAAGCATTTATGCAAAGCTCGCAAATGACCATTTAGATGACTGTTCACCGGAGAAAAAATGCTTGTTTGTCGCAATTGTTAATTATTCATGAGGTGTAATGTATGTGATTTGTCGTCTTGCGTTTAAGAAAAGAAAGGGGCAGCATTTGCACTAGTCAATAGCAGAAGGACGCGGGCGTTCTCCTCAGATATACCTCTAACGATTCAATCTTTGCTTCCGACAGCAAAGGTAACGTTTAGCCTACATACTGTGCGTGGCACTAAACGCGTTCAGCACCGATACGCTGATGTAGAATTGACTAATCGTAACAGGTACGCCAAGAACGCCGAGGAAAATCGTATCCGAAATCAAACAGGACCGGAGTGATGCTGTTCCCGTTACAGTATCTGCGTGAGGATGTATGGCATGTAAGACAATGGCATCATATTTTCAAACTATTAGGCGCAATTTATTTTCCAACCACAACAAATAACATGTTAAATGTTGTCGTTCTATTTGCAAATTGAACTGTTCGGGTCTCTGTTTAATTCTTTCCCCCTACAAGTCATTTTTCTCTTTCGCCTCGACAACATACATTAGCTACAGTACGTGAAGCCGTACCAAAAATTAAAGATATAGGCTAACATTGAAGACATCATATTGCAGACACGCTTCTAAAGCGTTCTTCCGTACTGATTATTGAAAGCAGTTTTTATTAAGGAACTGATACTTGGTCACCACCGATATCGCCCGAAAGTTAAGTTTAGCAAGTGTAGTCTGCCGTATTTACTTGAATTGCACTGAATGGTTTTGCTTCTGTAATTAACCCATAGTTTAATTTGAGGGTGAGCACACGACTGGTAACATTTATTTTTTTTTATTTATTTGTTAGTTAGTTTGTTAGAAAACTAGGGTACCCATGGAACACGATAAACTACGATGCACTCGTGAGTTGCACTTGTGCAGTAGTACATCCATAGATGAAAAATTCTCTTCGCAGTTGTCTAACTACAAAGCACACACACCATTCAAATTTAATGCGCGTGCCCCAGAAAAAAAAAACGTTGAACAATTTTCTGTGCTTCTTTTGCTGTTTCCCTGGCGTATGCATCATTCATACACACCACCTCATCCACGGAGAGCCTGCACTTAAGTGAACTGAAATCAAGGGGCTTCCGCTGCATTCACCACCTTTGCAAAAAAAAAAAAATTCAAATTAGGTTCGAAAGCGTTTTTTGGCGCCTTACCTTCATTCTCCGGGTAATTCCTTAAGGCCTGGTTGGGTGTAAGAGCGAGAGCGGTGAGGAGGGACGGGTAAATCCAAAGGAGAGCCATTTTTCAGGCTTCTCTGTGCGCCCGCATCCCTGTGCACAAACTTACTGAGCCTCGAGAGCGGAGGAGAGGAGTCGAGAGCAGCAGCGCGAGGAGGGAAGGAGGATCCACCGCGAGCCCGGCCTGTCAATCACAGCGGGATGCCTGTTGGGGGGGGGGGGGGGGGGGGGGGGGCGAGACCCTGGGAATCCAGGCGCATCCACGTTCGGAAGTCATGCGCGCACCCAGGCTCTCAATATTGTATTTATCGTAAGCGCTTCCTGGCTGGAAGAAGTCATTGAGGAAAATATACGTTAAACTCGCAGCAGTGTAACACTGTCGTGCTCGATCGTTTTTTTTTTCTCTCTGTTTGGAGCAGTGGAGATCTGGAACTGGGATCGGCGATGCAAATCTGTGATTGAACGGAATGAAAAGGTCTGTCAAGTCTTCTGACCGCGCAGGTTATTTAAAATGAGCAAAATGGAAACGTATTTGGCAAAAGTGACATGCGTCGAACACGAATTGGAAAGTGCTGTCGAAATAAGTGACAAGACTGAACAGAACACACATACATTTTTCTTGGCTCTGCATGATAAATACAACGCCAAACAAAATGTATTTGTAGCGTTACTTCTAATACTGTACTTCTCTGCAATTTGTTTAATTTCTGTCTGCTGCTGTCCTGATACTCTCAGGGACTGAGGGTTATTACCGAGCTGCAGATAGAACAGGAGAGAAATGAGGTCTTTTGACATCTGAAAGGGAACATCATATGAGGTATGCTTCGCATAATCAACATTCCCCTGACACTACATTTTTTTATCTCTGTTGGGAAGAACTATGACATATTCAGCAGTCACCCCCGTATGATAATGTACAGATCAAATTCCGAGCATGTGTACACATAATGTCCTCTCAGTGGTGTTTTGGCATTGTACTGAAATCTTAACATCGCTGCTACCGTAATGAAAGGCTGCGAGAGAGACCTTGTCTTCGTGCAGCCACGGGGGAACTTCTGATTGCTGACATGCCTAGCCAGTGTTAGCTTTGCTTATGTGAATTATGCAGCGCTCCGCACTCGCGCTGGCTGAGAGTTGTGTCATCAGATGTCAGTAACGGTTCCTTCCGCACCGACGACTCCGGTTTGTTTGGGCTGAAGTCACGTCGGTACAAGGAGCTTGGCATAACCTCTTACCCGTCATCCCCCTACACGCAACACACTGTATCCAGATATCTCTCCCGGGAAAATAAAAACAATTCCTTAAATATATTCGCATCGACTGGTATTTAAAGATGAAGGTCAAATCAATACCGGTACCTCCTCCTGGAAAGACAACCTTTCCGCCAGACAAGCTCCGCATTGAGGATACGCATGCCCCACAAAAACCTTAGTCAAAAAATACTCATGGAAATAAATAAATAAATAAATCACGTCCCATTTCATGTGTCAGAATGCCGTCGCCGGGTGCATGAGTGAGACGTCTCCAACGTATAATCTTCTTTGAACAATGCCTGACAGTCAGTCGGGCTCGGGGGGTGTGGGGTGGGGGGATGAGTTTACCGTATCCGGGCCTCGGCGGCGTTTGAAGGCCCGACGCGGTGATGAAAAATGCATGCGGCGGTACACTTCTCCCCGGGCGCGATGGTGACAGGTTGGAGAGAGAGAGAGAGAGAGAGACGGGGGCCGACCGAGGCGCCCGCAACGCCTGCTCGCCGAAACCGGGAGAATTTCCGCGAATGAGGTAATGAACCGCAAACCGCGTCGCGGCGGGCTTCAGGGGCGATGTGTTTTACTTAACCACCGTCATTATACACCCCCCATATTACATGCGAATGCACTTTTTACCTCGGAGATGAATGCCCGCATTAGACCGCATCGCGGACACCCTGCTACTCAAAAGGCAGGAGGCCCTTTTAAAACACTTTAACACCGACTCTTTCCGGCGTTCCCGCTTCCCTGAGCCTTCGTTGGAGCGAATGTTGAACCCTTCCACGCGCGGAAACGTGTTAACACATGCCATGTCACCTGTCACCGGAGACTGTAGGGGTGCTTGTGTCCTCATTATCGCAAATCGCAGGCTAGCTGAAAACGAGTCCCCTTTCTCATCAGCCATTATTTCTTTTCATGATTCATGTGTCTCATCCCAGGTACAATGTATTAAAAGTGCAATGATTAGCCTTGAATTTTTCTCTCTGCGGGCACAGCAGTATTTCCAGTTTTTGAACTGAGGTCCAACCCCTGTATTTTTAAGCTATAATCAGCTAACGTTCAGTTTATTTAATTTCATTGATTAAGAGGGATTGTTTCAAACTGACCATTTTATGGTGCCTGCGGAGCTACAAATCTCACTCCCCTAATGGCCAAAAAAAACCTCAAGGTTGGCACATTCTGCTGTAAATGCTAAATATTCTCACCCTAGCATTTATAATCCATTTTACCTACACTGCCTACACTTACTACAATAAAGTTAATCTTGATCTTGATTTTTTTAGGTATTGAAAAATTATTTGAGAATACCTGGCGAAAAAGGAATGTGCATTTGGAAATCGGACATGGGGAAGATGCCTGGCATGTCCAGCCAAAGAAAGTACTTGCTGGACAGCTGTGATGAGGATGTCACTCACAGGAGGGGGATGGGACAGGCTTTTGTGTTTTGTGTGTTCGGGGGAGGAGGGGGGTGGTCTATTTCTGCCATTGTTCGGCAGTAGAGCCACCCCTGAAATACCAGACCAAACCTCACGATCGCATACAAAGTAGGATGCAAGTTCAGTTCAGTAGACGGTTTGGCTGGGAGGTCTTTTGAGAAGGGATTTGAACAGCTGGGGAATGCGGAGACACAACAGTTGTAATTCATGTGGTTCACCAGCAGAGGGAGATCATGAGGTGAGGATATTATGGCTGCGCTGTCAGCTCATAGCTGCACAAGGCCATTTGAAAAGAGGCACATATTAACACATTTGACATGGATAACTCTCCACACATTTTCGTTTGTTTGTTTTGCATTTATTCATTGTGCAAACATTGCACTTTTTTGAATTGTGAAACCTAACAGACAGTTTAAAAAATGCTTTGATCTTGCAATTTAACAGCTTCTTAGCCGATGTCAATCTGTGCCATTGTTATAAGGGCCTGCAATACAGTGGGAGGTCTCCCTATCTCTTTCTTTGTCTCTTTCCCTCTCTCAGTCCCTCAGACCAAGATAATACCCCAATCCCTTACCCCTAACCCCTACGGCCAACCTGCATCACGAACGTGAGACCACACGTTCCATTTGACAACACAGGAAGAAGCCTGGCTGTTTTTTTTTTCCTTTATTTTCAAGCACACTTAAAGAAGAGTGACACCCGGGATACTTTTAAAGTATGAGAAAAGTCCACCAAAACAAACACGGATAGTTTCCAGCTTTGTTTTTCTGTTCAGCTACCCCTGAAAAACCTCGGCTCTGTATTTGCTTGCCCTCTGTCCCTTTCTGCCTCCGTCTTGCCAAATGGCACACAGCCTGGCAGGTGGCACACAACAGCGAGGCCCCGCCCACCTTCCAGGCTGTGCCAGTCACACCCGAGAAAAGTTTACCAGAGGCCAGAGGTGTCTGTGAAAAAGAGCGGCCGCCTGGCCTGACCTCTTAAGCACATTGACGCCCATTCGGAGTCAGTCACTCATGTGTTAACGTCTCTATAGAGAGGGGTGAAAGCGTTTAGTAGCTGGAAGCTTGGGGCTCCAGTTAATGGGGGGGATGAAAGGGCTGTGTTCAGAGGGGCGCTCACCCCGAATCTCGTGAGGGACTCCCTCCGCTGCAGAAAACGCCTGGCAGGGTTGGACAGAGGGCGACCACTAGCGGGGGCCTTTAAAAAAAACTGTCCGAGAGCCGCTTTTGCAAAACAAAACATAAACAGAGCCGGCCGTTCCTTTGTTGTTGCGGCCAGACGTTGCAGGCGTGCAAGGAGCAGACGCGGGGGTATGGGAGGGAGGGGGGTGGGGGTGGGGGGTGAAGGGGGTTGTCAGGGTCCCAGACGCTCCCCTGCGAGAGGTGACGGGGAGTGTGGGAACGGCCCCCGGTACAATGCGCCCGCGATCTGCCCCCCTGTCTCCACGCCACGGAGGGAACCCCCCGGCCCGGCCCTCTCTCGTCTGAGCCGCGGAGATACAGAGCGGTTTTCTGCGGCGGGTGTCACAGTGTCACAGCGGCCCAGGGGGTCCCCCCGTTCCCTGTGCGCGGTCCTCCCTCCGGTCCCCCGCTGTTGCCGGGGGGGGCTCTCTCTGCGCCCTCTTCCGCACCTCAGTGACGGAAAAAGAACCTGCCCGCTCTCCCCCACACTACATATGAAAACACATACATTCTTTTGGCTGCTTATTACATCTTGAAATAAAATGAGATCGCTGTGGGAATGCAGAGGAGAAAAAAAACTCTATTCTATTTCCTGAGGTGTGTTATTCATTGCTTTTAAGGCAATACTGCATAACATGGAAGGCTTGTCTGATATTTATCCATACCTGGGATTGGGAAAAGGTTGTGTTTAAACACATCAGGTCTGGGTGTCGGGCTACTGACGTGCATGCGTGTTTTATCAGCTATGTTCAAGGCAGGAGGAAACAGTCAGAAGTGGATTTGCAAGGCGCTTGAACGCTTATCGGTGTTCCTCTCAATCGAATCTTTCTTATCGTCATTATCAGCATTTGCTGCTACCGTTTGCATTGTGTTCGTCAGCCCTGAAGCTTACGAGATTGAAAAAAAAAACTCCCGCTAAGTGGAAGCAATAAGCTTATTGTAAAAAAAAAACTAAACACAATACCAAACAGATAGTTTTCTTCTAGTTATCTTCATATCTTTACTTTTAAAATAAACAGAAACGATAATTAGTAATTGTTTGTGGAACGTTTTAAATGATCCCATAAAGCACAAATCTGTGGCCAAAACCAGACAGTTCTTTGGCAGTAAAATGTGTTCACTTGCTTAAACCCACAGCAATTTCCTGTGATTTTCTCTCCCTTTGCCAGGGAATGCAGCTTGTGTTGTGTTTTTACTTAAATAAAACTCCCACACTGAATTCCATCTTCTGAATGTTTCGTTTACTTTAATGTGATGATTCAGACTGCCAGGTTTTTTTTTTTTTTTTGCTGACAGCCTTAAAAACTCGGGAAGATTGCTTCTGAATTTCACAGACACGATAGCTGTGCATTTGATTACTCAAAATCATAGCAACTTTGGTGAAATGTGTGAAACTGCACAACACAACCCGCACACCGTAGATTATCCGCAACAAGCCCGATGTGTCTGTCCATTCAGATGGTACATGAGGCAACAGAGAGAGAGAGGGAGAGAGGGCGAGAGATCTAAGTCATTACTGATCTGAGGTACAAGTTAGCAATTGAATCCAGTTTAGGAGTACTAGCATGCCCCCAGAGGGTTTACAGGTTACATAGCTGAAGCTAGGGAAAGCGCTCACTTCTTCTTTTTAGTTTACAGCACTGTAGTTAGTACTCGCTTAACAGTTAGCAGCCCATGGGAGAGAGAAAGGAACAGCCACCTCCATCTGAGGCAGAGAAGAAACCAGCTATTCCCTCATGAAGAGCCTGAGAAAGACCTGGTTTTCTGGGGAGAACACCATTTCAGTGTGTCTCTCTCCCCTTTCCCTATTGCTGCCTCCGTCTGTCCTTTTTCTCTTTCTCCCTCTCTCTCCATTTTTCTGTTTTTTCTCTTTCTCTCTTACCTTGTCATTCTGTCTCTGTCTGGTATATTAGTAGCAGTGTTATTGGCTAATGCCAACCTGCTGTATTGTTCTAAGGGGGCTCAGGATAGTATTGGGTCTGTCCTCCTCTTTCCTTCAGTTCAGTTTAATTCAGTTTAATGATCTTGTCTGCCATAAGAAGCATACATCTGTTTCCAAAGCAAATATCCTTATACTTCACTGTCCTTCAGATAGTGGCAAGAGGCAACATAGTGCTCTGCCAGTTCTTCTTTTTCCCCCAAGAGAAATGGCAGCTTCTCAGTCTGAGTGAGGTTCTCAAACACAGGACTGCCCTCCCTTATTTCGGGGAAGGAGTACATCTCTGTATCTGTGTACCCTTCACATTTTGTCAGAAAGTGCAGCTCTGCCTCCACTTTTTGAAAATGACAGAGTAAGCGCAGCCCGTCCTGTCAGCGTCTCCCAGTCTCGGTGGCCAGGTTGCACTCACTCAGTCTATGGTCTATCAATGTTTTCCTACCTTTATGTTTTCAGTTTCTTCCCCTCCCTCTCTGTCTCTATCTGTCTGTCTCTTTCCCTCAATGGCTTTATGTTTTCTCTCTCTCCCTCCCCTTCTTCCACTCTCTCTCTCTCTCTCTCTCTCTCTCTCTCTCTCTCTCTCTCTCTCTGTCTCTCTCTCTCTCTCCTTCTTTTGCCTTCAACTCAATTCAATTCAACTCAGTTCACTTCCAGTTAAATGGTGTTGTTTTATTGGCTGGACAAACAAATGCAGTGTTGCTAGAGCAATGCTGTAAACGATCATAATACTTAATTTTAATAATCTTAATAATCTTGTCTCAATAATCTTAATAATCTCTCTCCCTTCCTCTCTCTCTCTCTCTCTCTCTCTCTATCTCTCTCTCTGTCACTCCCCGTATCTGGGATAAAAGGTGTTTCCTTGCTCACTCACCTGCACTAAACAGAAGGCCCCCGCGTTGTCACCCATGTGAGGGGACGGTCACAGACGCTCACCCCAGGACATCTTGCGGACGTGTTCCCTCCATGCACAGGCCCGCCATGCATGTCACCGCTGATCTCTGTCAACATCAGGGAACAGGAAATAAAGTTCTGCTTCTGCCTAGAAACAGGGCTCATTTTCATATGGTAGAGCATGTGGTATGGTGCAACAATTCACATAAATAATAATAATAATAATAATAATAATAAGTGGTTATAGGAGCTCTAGAACTTAGTTTCAATACCAACATCAAGGTGTATTACAAGACTGAAGAAATCTTCAAGAAAGAAAACAATAATAATAATAAATCACTTTCACACTCAATTCTACCCCTAGTCAATGCTGACAGACCCCCAAATGGAGAAAAGGCCTGAAGCTTAGGGCACTTTAACAGTGCAGCTCTATTTCAGCGTGTTACTTCCGGAGATCAGTGGAACAACTAGTGTGCTTGACAAAACAAGCCAAAAAGGAACTGAGATTAAAGATCCGAGATCTCCTCTGCCAGTTGGACAAAAGAACTTGGTGCGGTTCCTTTGGAAGCTGCTCTGTGTGAGTATGAGAAGGCCTCGGTTATTTTCCCGACCAGGAGACGTCCGTTTGCATTTTTGTATAGAGCTCAGTTATACAGCACACGGAAAGCAGGATATTTTAATAAGGTTAGCTAATTAACTGCAGCCAAGTTACAGCAAGCAGCTCTGCGCCCCTTCATACATCGTGAGCAGCAGTGGTGTTGTTTCTTGGTACCATTTCTGAATCTGCTACCGGACGATAAATGTTTTTTTAATTTAACTAGGAGGGGAACAATTTAAACATTTACACACTGTAAGAAAAATAGCAAGTACCAGATGCTTTGCATTACAAGTGATTATCACCAAAGTTAGGCCTCCAAAAGAGCCCACAGAAAAATGTATATACAAGGGTAATTTTGCTGCTTTTCTGGCAGGATACAAGCCTCTGTAGAAAAAGGAAAAACAAAGCCTTGAAATTCTAAAAAGCTACAGAGTCTCTGTGAGTTCTCTGTGAGCAGCTGTTCCCAAAAACAATGCGGGCACGGAGAACACCACTCACGTACTGCTGAAGCACTTTTTTTGTTTCTCGCTCACCTTCAGCTGTTATAAAACCCACTAAACGCTCTGGCTCTGTGTTTGCGAGCCGGACTCGGTGCTGTGAAAACACTGGAGGGAACTCCCGAAGCCAATCAAAACCAGACAATTTCCCACTGCACTTGGTGTGTTTGCCTGCCTGCGAGTTTGAGGGCCCAGCAAACTGTTACGATCTACTGAGCCGAGTCAAACCGAGCCGTTTGAGCCAAACCCAGTGTGAAAAGTCCCTGAAAGGGGAGGGCAAGAGCCACAACCCTAGAGGACACTGTGTTAAAATTATAATTACGGTGCAGGACATGACAGACACTGGTCCTGAAAAACCACTATTCAGATGCACAACCCATTTTCATACTGGTGAATTTTACTAGTGAATTTTAGTTGTTTTTTCTTTGATTCTTTCTTAATTTCTTTCTTTCTGAAATCAGCTGTCGGAAAATTTCTGTTTCTCCACCTTTGCATGAAGTCACATATTTGGAAACTGACATCAAGTGTGTAGGTTGAATCCATTCTTATGTGCTGCAGCTTTGACCTTCCACCTGAAAAAGTCATGGACGTTGCATATGTTTCTTCTGAATGCACGCTCCTTTCCTTTTGAATTCTACTTTGAATTGCATCCATCTGGCCGGGATATTCTGAACATCGTTAAAAGGTACTCCCGGTTTCCACCACGGCATCTGGAAATGTCTTTAAGGGAAGCGGAGCCCCTATCAAATGCAGACATAGCGATCGGGTCCAAGACCGAACCCACACTGCCCTGCACAGACCCTTGCTGTTTGCTATAAAAAAGGGGTCTGTGGGCTGAACTGTCCAACTTTTCGAACAACAAACTTCCCGATGAAGAAACCTGTGAGGGTGGACAAGAGGGAGACATGGGGGGCCAGGGGGTGGGGAGCGAGCGAGAATGTCAATCTCCCTTGCCGGAGACGGTGGGATAATTGAATTTGGTGGCGGCCGCTGGTGGTAGGCACTTGTCTCCCCTTCCAGTGCTTTCTCTCTCTCTCGCTCTCTCTCTCTCTCTGTCTGACATATAAACACATCATCTTCCCGGAGCTGATTTCATTAGCCGTGTCAACAGGAGCAGTAATGGGGGGGGGGGGGGGGGTTTCCTCTCAGCCAGACCTATGGGCGAACAGCCCCTGTAGGTCAGAGGGGCTCCCTGGACCCTTAGGGAATGTTAAGCTCTTTCACTGCCCCCCCCTCCCTTCCCCCATGCCTCCCCATACACTGCCCCCCCCATGCTTCCCTATACAGCAGCTGCAGAATTACTACAGTGTGGGTGTGAGAGGAAGAGTTTGACTCTTAAACTAACTCACTCACTCATACGTCAATCAAGGGCAAAATGCTAGTTGCCATCAAGTTTGAAAGACTTCACACAGAGACATACTGGGGAGATACAACAAACTGGGGCGACAGTGTAGCATAGCAGTAAGTGGTAAGGAGCATGGCATTTTGGTAAGGAGCAGGTCTTGTAGCCAAAAGGTTGCTGGTTCGATTCCCTGCAGGGGCACTGCTGCTGTACACTTGGGCAACCCACTTAACCCACAATTGTTAATATCCAGCTGTATAAATGGATCACATGTAAACATTGCAATCTATGTCAGTCTGTCTGGATAACATTGTCCTCTAAATAACAATAACGTAACAATAATGATAATCACAGGAATTAATAATTAAACAAGAGAAGAAAATCTTGTTGCAATGCCCTATTCTCAGATTCCTCGCTAGCTTTCTTTCAAACAAGTCACCCAGCTTTAAAATCCAGCAGGTAATTAGCCTGAGGCCTAATTAGTGTCCTGTGATTTAATGGAAATCCTTGGAAATGCTCAGAAACCTTAGCCACATCCGTTTTCCTGCAGTACAGCCTATGTTCTGTTCTTTGTGCTTTCTAGTCCTCCATAAGCCTACTTTAGCCTTTAAGGAATGAGGGAGGATGAGGGGAAAGGTGACAAGGAGAGGGGTAGAGTGTGAACGAGAGGAAAAGGTAGAAGGAAGGGAGGAGAGGAAGAGAGAGAGAAGGCAGGGGATAGTGAAAATAAGCACAGAGTAAAAAGGAGGGAGAGGTAAGAAGATGAGAGGAGAGGAGGAAAAAGGCAAGCAGTGGTGAAAAGAATGTGGTTAAAAGGAGATAAGGAGAGCTGAGGAAGGAAGGAGAATAGAGAGACATGAGGAGGGGAGGAGGCGGGGAAGAGAAGGGAAGGGCATATATACAGGTTGGGCTGTCGGCAGGCTCACATCACAACATGGAAGAACAATCGCAGTCTTAATGTCCGTCATAACATCCATGGAGGATCACCACCGCATATCTCCTCAGCTGTTCAAGTCCACTATTTATTTTGAAACAATGACACTAAAATGTCAAAAATATAATGCCGAACCTTAACATTTTTTTTCCAGAAAGTTGTTTTTATAATTATGTTTATGCAAATATCTAATTATCAAACAGCTGCTGAAGTATGGCCGATATATTCCTGCTGTGATATCATGTGATTATTCCTTGGCTATATAAAACTGGCGACTAGTCAAGGACTTTGGTGACCATCGTCTCAGAGAGATAACGGCTCAATCATGAATCTGGCATTTAGAATCAAGTGTGAAAGGCCAGGTCCTTTTTATGTCAGCTGAGATAACAACGGATGGATCTTTGCATTAAATGGATCTTCTGCCTAGCACCCGGGCCCAAATGTTAAACGGTACAAAGTGCTCCATATTAATAATGTTTCAGTCTTTATTCTTCAATAATAAAGTGAAGAACCAAATAGTTCTGCAAAAGTAAAAAAAAAATTGAGAGCTTAGAATCATATTTCATCATCATCTTGCTCACCAACAGTAATCAGTACATATGCTTCTCCAGACTGTTTAGTCTGACATTTTTGTCAAAATTAGCTTATTATTGAAGAGTACTTTTTTGATATGTCCTGTTTTTACTCTACAATAGAGCTGACACCAGTAACTACTTCTGCAAGCATGTTATATCTTACATAGACATAATACACATCAATGATATGACATACAGGATTTGAGAATTTGAAGGCTCATGTCACCACTGCACTACCTGCAGATAGAACCCTACAATCCTAACTTCTCAACATAACCAATCATCCTGCTCACAGATGCTGACTGAGGGTCATTTTTTTTTTATCTCAGTTGCCTACAGACATGCTCATCTGACCTGGGGGGATAAAAATGGAAAAAAAAAGAATAAGCTGGAGCCAAAATCTGCCACCGCCCAGCCAACCTCCCGGGAGGGCTTGACTCCGATGACCCCGGGGTGACCCTGGGCCGCGGTCACGAGCGCAAAGTTTCCAAACATGGCCGGATTCTCACCACCGAGCCCCCGGGCAGCATAATCTGTGATGAGCAGGGAGGCCGGCTCAGAACCGTGACCCCTGTTAACCTCTCCGTCTGCACACCGCGGCCTGCTATCCCTCCTATCACTGCGATACAGACGAGTCCCCAGCCGGACAGGCAGAAAGAGAGCATTAACCCTGCTTTAATGCCTGGTGTGTTACTCCACAGAAAGGAGAGCACAAAGGCGAAAACAACTGTCCTTTAAATACAAGCTAGCTACCTAGCCAACTAGTGATGCAATGAAAGTTGATTTTGACTAAACTGCAACTTGAGTTAATTGAGTGATTTGGATAGCTCTAATTTCCCCAAGAAATAGATGTGCCCGTCTCTTCCTATAACAATAGGCATAGAGACTCAGCTAGACACAATGAATCTGAACAGACCCGAAACTGATCATAAATGCATTTGCTCTGGTTGAATTTACAAAAACTGCGCACTCAACAACCTGCAATGTGAGGGGCCTATAGCATTAGCTCTGTGACCTGCCTGCAGCCAGATATACTTGCAGCCATTACAGAAATGTTCCTACATCGCCATTTTGTCATTTGGCAGATGCTGTTCCAGAGTGAGTGACAAAGAATGAGAGCAGAGTGGATGTAAAAAGTCACCTCAAAGATAGTACAAAAAGTACAGTATCTCAGAAGCAGCAGGTTCATACAAGGAACACACCAAATTAAGGGGATTGGGGGGTGAAGACAGTTAAGATGAATTGACCTCCATGATAAGGAGCGTTGATGGCAGGGGCTAACCCCTTACACAGTGCTGTAATGTCTAGTGCATACATGCTTCAACAAACACACAAGCACCATAGATAAATGTAATAATATAAAAAAATATATCAACAAAGGGATGGTGAATCAAGCTTAGGGTAGGGGAGCCAAGATGCAGTCTGAAGAGGTGGGTCTTCACTCTACCATGGAATATGGCCAGAGACTGCATGGTCCTGACTGCTACTGAGAGCTCATCTGACCACATCCACATCAGATCAGACAGAGGATGCAATCCGGACATGCGGCTGCAAAGGGCAGGGACAGCTAGGTGCCCTGAGGTTGCAGAATGGAGAGACCTGACCAGTGTGTAGGGTCTGAGTGATGTCTATTGTCTTAGGAAAGACAATGTGATGGGATGTTATACGATGTTACCAATCACCCCTCAGCTATCTACAGTACCTGACTACTGTGCCAACTGCACAAACTAAAATAACCGAATCAGTATTCTTCCTTTTGTCTTTAGAAGAGATGACTATCTGACACTGAATTTTGAAAGTGTTCCTCGTCTTTCTGCTTTTCATGCTGGAATGAAACAATTCTCTCAGTGTAATTTCTAACGTCACTGATTTCTGATTTTCTTTCTGTAATTTCTAATCGCACTGATTTTTTTAAATTAAATTTTTTAAAAAAGACATTTACGAAAAAATGACTGCAAGGCATTCACTCATCAATTTATATCCATCAAAATATATTTATTTTATTACCATAATTGTTTCCCTGTGTAACGACTCAGACAAGCACTCAGTCGCAGACCACAGCACACAAGCGAAATCAAAAACGGGCAGGGTCGATACCAGGAAGGCAGTCCGAGGGCAGAATCAGGGGCAGAAAACAGGAACAGGCAGGGTCAGGAACCAGGTAGGCAGGCGATCAGGCAACAGGACAAAGCGGCAGGCAAAAATGAAGTCGAGGCGCAGGCAGGGTCGAATTCGGGAGCTGTCAGACAGCAAGAAAACGGCAGGGACTAAACAGGCAAAGAACACACTGAGACGAACTAGCAAACAAGACAGAAATAAGCAGGGTAGAAATAGGGCTGGGCTGATGAGGGGACTGGGAACAGGTGTGCGGGCAGGCAGGTGGAACTGATCAGGAGGGCGGAGACAGGCCGGAGAGCGGGGCAGGGCTGGAACACAAGGAAAAACAAACAAAAGCACATGGACAGGGAAAAAAAAAAAAACACCACAGCTAGGGAGGTGGAGTACCGACACCCCGCGTCTCCTTGTTTCTGTACAACTGATAAAGCAGTTAAAAGAAAAACTTCCTCTGAAGAACATAATGGGTTAATTGAAGCCAGTGTTTTACTGAAATGAACAGTAACAAGAAAGATGGCATCTAGAAGATATTTAAGTCTATGCAAGAATGTTTTATTTAGATTAATCATGCAATTTATGTAACACATTCCTAGACAAACTCCCACGTCGTTTTTTTAATTATTATTTGGCAGGCACTCTTATCCAGAGTGATCTGTAGTAATTACAATGATTGGATGCTTTGTCTCTGTCTTTCTATCTCTTGTAAAGACATATTAATACTGTTTTAAAACAATTAACCACTAACCTTACATTATCTGTTGGCAATGTCACTTTATGCCTGACAGAGTTCCATTTATCATCTGAATGTTATTGTTTTGACGTATTTTTAAATTATTTTTCATATTGCATGTTCACCAGTTTCGCCATTATCGATGCCATAGAAAAGATAAAAAATGTGAAAAAGCACATACTGTATCCTGTAAAAATCATCCATGCATTTGGATAATAACTCATTTAATAATCTACAATGGTCTTTCTCTAATGTACATAGACTGTGTAAAATCATGTTATTCAAGCATTCAGGATCATACTGAAAATAAACAATGTAAGTAATGTTCTACCATACCCACCTTCTACAGCTGCACAGGCCTTATACTTACTGCCTTTATACCAAATTAAACAGCTTACATATCTCACTAATGAGTATAATAAAAGCTTTACGAAATTAAGCACCGAGACTGCAGCAAGCTCAGTATCTGCTAAATCCCATAATAACCCCTGCTTCTGAGAGAAAACCCATGCCCATGTAAGTTCCAGCGGAAAACTGTGTTAATGATGCAGCACAGACTTCCCTGAGGAAAAGGACATGTTCGGCCCTGTTTTATTTTATTAAGTTTGGCCCGTTTTATTGTTATCCTGCTATTATTTGGCGCCAACCGAAATATCAAACCACTATGTCAGAATGATCCATACGTTATTGTGTACTTTTTTTCTTAAATCTGTCTTGGATGGCTAAAGGCCAACTTGGGACCTGAAGTATGCCCTTTGTACCTCCATAATTAGAGAATCAAACAGACGCCACCTAGTGGCAAAGGAGGGAACTGACGATTAAAGCACACTGAGCCTTTTACATGAGTTTTGACAACCACAGCTCAAGCCAGATTACATACAGTTACGGTCAGTTACGGTATTAACATTTTATATTGGGATTCAAGCAAAACCCCGACTCAGGGTATGACATCAGCATGCCTACACAGCCTGTGGTGAAGAAAAAAGAAAACTTGTGCTTGATGAGTGACAGACGTACAAGGTGACAGGTGACAAGAGACCCATTTGCCTACAGTACAGGTGATATCTCTTTTCCTCTGGCTGCAGTGTATGCAGGAACGAGCCACTAGTTACTGTTGCTCAGCACATGGAAAACTCCTCAGCTAAACCCTCTGGATCAGCAGCTGCTTTCGTGTGCTGTGAACCATGTGATCTCGGCGGGATCGCCCAAAGTGCAAATTAAACCTCTTAATGGCCTCTTGATTGGCCATTTCGTCCCGACAAGCCGCACCTCGCAGGGGTGAGCTAACTAACCCGTCTTTTGTCACCCGTGACACGTCGTTAGCCACTCTCGATGTCCCACAGCCTAACATAAAATGCACGCAAGTGAGGCTGTTACTTACCCTAGTTACAACGCTCTCTAGCAAATGTTTAGGAAGCGTGTTTCCTCGTTGACATGTTTATCATGATCAAAACACGTCCAGAAAACGAGGCGCATCCGAAAATTCTCACACCCTGAATCCCGTTGCTCTTTTCATGCCTGCACATCGATCTGTGAATGTTGAACTTAAAACTTTCCCGATGCTGCAGGCTCAGAAGATGAACATTTCTTCAGCAGGCATATAATTAAAACGCTCCTACATCGACGTGGCCCGTGAACGTGCAAAAATTAATTTCGAAACAGAAGAGCGCTGGTGGTGGCATCGGCAGTGTTCACGGACACAAAGTAGCAACATGCATTAGTAATCCCTCACAAAATGTCCTAAAGGACAGAATCATTTTCAACAGGATTCAAGAATAAATTGGGCAAGTGCAGAAGTAATTTACAGAGGCTTTGTAAGGGATGACTGGGGCCTAATTATGAAATTATGAATACTGAGATTTTTGCCCTGCACAGGAAGTCTCAAGATAAATCACAGATGGGAAAAATTTTTTGTCTTCAAGTCTCCCAATTAGTTGGACGGGAGCTGGGGGTGTCATTAACCTCCGGGGACAGTTTGCGAAGCAGCGCCTTTTTTTTCGAGAGCTATAATAAGTTCAGCTGTCAACCAAACCACTCACAGAAATAATTTTGCATAATGACCCATTACCGCAGCAGAGCCGCAGATGCTGTGGGACACACTCTCTAACAAGTTCTAACACTGCATCCACCTTCTTCCACATGTGTGTCACAGCCTCCCAGAATGGACCGCTTTACAACACAGCCGCCAATGGCATGATACTCCCTCACTGTGTCGACCAATAAAAAAAGTGATGCTTGGCTGCCCCATTGGGAATAATAGGTAATGTTGTCATGGTATGTTTCTGGAAGATACTGGCTTGCAGTGGCAGGACTGTAGTCTACTGTAAGCACTGGAGTCTGCTGTTTTTTTAGCAGTAAGTGCCAAGCTCTTTAACATCACCGTGCAGGCATGGCTAATGAACTTGGCTAGTTAGCAGTATCATGTGTCACTGCAAAGGCAATGCTGTAGTGGGACGGTGCACCGAGGATTATGACCCAAGATAAGCACAGTGCATGACGGTCTTTCCATTTTAAATATGCAGCCAACTGATTTTGTGTCACCCCACGTATTTGTGTGACTTTGCTGTCACCAGGATTAGAGGAGGAGCCCGGATTAGGCAGACTCCCTCGCTGCCCAGGGCTGCTTGCAACAAGCCGTAAACTGCGGCTCTTCGCAGGGTGATCCACCAGTTAGTATGCAGCTAAAGTAATGCTCAAACTGCAATGCAGAAAGGCAGAGGGCCATTCTCTCCAGCTACAGACCATTTCAGTCCTGCATTGCAATGAACAAAAAATGTCTTGATACTGCCCCCTAGAGGAGAATGAAGCTGACAGTTAATTCAGACCATCCTTTCCTGACCCTCCCAAGAGAACAAAGCAATAAACTACTAATATGTGTCAGGAGCTTGGTCCTGAAGGTGTCGTTCAAAACTGCATCGATCACAAACACAATAAAGCCAGCAAACAATATACTGAACAGCTTTACTGATATTATACCTCGTATCTATGCATTGCCATAGCATCGTATACCTGCTTGCATACTGTGCCTGAAAATATACTTACAATATGTAAAAAAAAATGAATTTGTAATTCATTTTCTCACTCTTCTTTTATTTAATTGAGTAATGGGGTTAGCTGTCACGACTAGGCTTTACATACATTGGTACATTAACTTTAGCTGTTTGTTTTAATGTTAACGTGCAATGTTTTGCACCTATACGTCTGTTTAATGTCATTCTGGTTGCTTTGCTTTGGTGTTGTTCTTCTATTTGCTGTGGTGCAGTAAATGTACTACTCCGCATTAGCACTGCGAATCACGCTAGGTGAGAGTGTCTGGAAATAGACAAATAAAACAAGCACAGAGGTGTCATCATCTGTCAGCAGTTTGAGAACTTCACAGACTGCATTTGCAGCTGCGGCCTTCACCGGAGCGATCGAGACAAAGTACACCAGGGTCACCCTGTGGGATTCGAGTCTGCAACCCCCTAGGCCTGAGGGCTAGTGCTCTAAACACTACTCCTGATGTCTCCCTGGTAAAGCACTGCCTGATCACTCTGACGCAGCTCCCGCGCCAAAGCCGTGACCGACGCACCGCGTGTCCACAGCAAAGCTGCGCAGCTCTGATGGCGGCTAAATGAATTTCCACGCCAGAGGAGCAGAAATCGTCGAGACGGACATGAAAAGGATCTGTCCAACGCCTCAGCAGGGGGTAATTGGTACAGCGGGGGGGGGGGGGGGTGTTGTGGAAGACACCCCTGCCTGTAGCTGAAAAGCTGAAAGTGACTTTATTAGTTCTTTTTTAAGAGGGAGAAAAAACAAGGAAAAATCACCTCATGGTGTGGAAAGCAAGTGAGAAGCCAGCCAGACCTGTGCTGTGTCACCGCCCCCCCCCCCGGGGCTCGATAACGATGACAGGCTCCTCGTCACTGTCACAGCTCCCCACAGCTCCGTCAAGGCTCCCCGCCACCTCGCGGCGCGTCGGCCGCCCGGAGCAGCGATGACGCGGTTACTCCGTCTGGCTCTGTCGCCCTCCCGATCTCCCCGCCCCGCGCCCCTGTGCACCCTGGGAGGGCAGAGGAGGACACCGCCAGGAAACAGGGGCCTGGCGGCCGCTTGTGCCTCTGATGAATCACTGTTGTCTTTCATGGCAAAACACCGGAGGGGGGGGGGGGGAATTTGGCTTTTAGAGCCCGCAACAGCCGTGGCCTTCCGGAAAGGTCTCGGTATCGATTTGCGCGGGTCTGCAGCGCCTCCAAGGCCGTAAACATGGGCAGCGTCTCCCGGTTTTACCGAGGGCAACTCTGCGCTTCCGCTCAGGGGTTACAGATGCGGAAAAACAGCACGACCTTTAACGTCACCCCCCCCCCCCCCCCCCCCCCCTCCCAAATCCTCGGCCTGCGTGCTTTCAGCATTGAGGCCTCTGGGAATCCACCCCCCCTCCCCCAGCCCTGCCTGGCTCTGGACCTCACCCCTAAACCATCTTAAAAACATTCGCGGAGATACGCAACACACCAGGAGACTCTGATGAATTATGTATCTTTGGGGGTGAGGGGGGGGGTGTAAAGAGGAGAAGTTGGCCGCGCTTTATTTTTCATCGTGCGTGAAAGTTGATTGCCGATGTGAGGCACGGGGTGGGGAGGGGGGCGGCGGCTGCAGCCACCAGGAGAACCCTTCAAGCTCCTGACTGACAGCTTCTCCCTAAACAGCTCGTTTGATGTGATTACTGAGCGGCCTCGTCAAGCAGGCTGTGGGATCAGCCTGCTCTCCACAGGTATGATGGAGGAACCCAGGGACCAGTGTGGCAGGCTTCACCAGAGCCGATGCGGCTTCACTCCGAGTCCTTTTCACTGACAGGATCATCACACCAGCCCCCACCACTGCACTCTGATGGGTATTTCACATGCTGTATGTTACAATCTGATTTGGACTGTATGATGTACGGTAGTGTGTGTGCTTGGCTTCTCTTAGTGTCGAGGTTGTCTAGTTTCAAATGAGCACAAGTTAAGTTGTGGCAGCGCTTGAAGAGTGTTGCACTCACACTTACTGGTCTGGGTGTGTTTCATTCACTGGTCTGAGTGTGCTCATTCAGCTTGGATGGATATGCTTCTGTTCTCTTGCGCTGGAAGTTGCTCTGGATAAGTGCATCTGCTAAATGAATGTACTGTAATGTAATGCAGTGTATTTGGAAGGCCAAAGAGGAAAAACACCAATGTGCCAATGCTCCGCCTTCCCTCAGCCACAGCAAAGGGGGACCACAAGGCCTCATCCTGGGGAGTTGGGGTGCATGTAGTCACCCCACGGAGTCAGGGAGGAACAGGGGCATGTGGGTAGTTTAAACGAGCACGATCAGCACTTTGCGGGGAATCGATATCACTGAGGCCTCTGAAAGCTGTTCCCACAGTGGCGGGCTGGGGGGGAGGGTAACGGAGGAAAGGTTGCCTCTCCCTTTCGCTCGGAGGCCGTCTGTATTCCACGGAGACGCACCGCTCCGCACTTCAAAGGGAGGAACGATAAGAGGAGCCGATCCCTCGGATCTGGCACAAGCCTCGCCGAATTCCGAAAGGAACGGTAATTCAACGTCTGGAAGCTCGCAGCATTCGAACCGCATGACTGAGAGCCGAAACACCTTAACCGCCCGGTATCCAAAACAAACACGGCTTCGGCTCTGTTTCCAGTTGTACGAGGCCCCCTGTTACACGATACAAAATCTAAGGTTAGACTGATGATAGAGAGATGTACGGTTAACAACTGTACATGTGGCTCACACTCGGGACCTTTTCTCTGTTTTACATCAGGATTAAACGGATGGAACCAAATGCCTTGTAACAATGTAGCAGTGAAGTAACAATGAAGTCACAATGATGTTACAATGAAGTAACAATGAGGACAAATCGCTCTCATTAGCTTTACCAGCTAGCTTGTACCTCGCCTGGCCAACCATTGAAACCTGGTCATGCAGTGCTTCTAATATTGTTGCCTCTATGATTTTTCGCTTGTGTTATACTCTGCCTCACTTGTAAGTCGCTTTGGATAAAAGCATCTGCCAAATGAATAAATGTAAATGTAAATGTAAATGTAAATGACAACTGGGACGTGGAACATTCTGAGCGAAACACATTGTTCGCATGGTCACCTGGTCACAGAAAGACACTGCCATAGAGGAGAGGATTGTTTCATGGGTGTGCCAGGTACAGTACGTACAGGCCCAGGAAGAGAGTGAAAGAGTGCGAGGAAGATAGAGAGAGTGAGAGTGAAAGAAGGGGAGAACGAGAAAGAAGGGGGAGGGGAAACAGGCTTAGACTGCCTCCTCTTTCAATAATCTCCATAAATAATTACTGCTGTAATACCTTTATTGTTGTTCAATCAATTGTTCATTTATGCTTTAGCTTCTAGTGTAAATTATGCAGTAAGTCATAACAATGAGCACTTGAATTTGCAATAGAGAGAGTTGTAGAGAGAGACTTTGAGATGGAGAGAGAGAGAACTTGAGAGAGAGAGAGACAGATGCTGTTTTCACATATGAACTCCAGACAAAGTGCGGAGAATCAGGCCCTTTCACATATGTAGCACACAAAAGAAGATTGTCCGTGACAGACGCGTTCTCACCTACAGGAAATACTCCGGTTTGGTTTAAGTCAGGGGTGGCGCCTGGGTAGAGCGTGCAGGAGGCAGGACATGACGCAAAAAGTACGCTGCAGAAATCGCAGTGGCTGTATTTGAAACTGCCTACTGCATACTGTGTACTGCGTAATACACAAGTGTATACTGTATACTGCATGCTATTTTTCAGTGTAGTACCCAGTATGCGACCATTAATAATTACATTTGTAGAATGTTACATTGTCACTTGAAATCATTGCAAGTTTAGAAACATCCAGATTTCCTTGTGGTATTTTCCAGTTAGACGCCACTTGCATTCTCACGAGTGAAAAATATTGACAAGATCACCAAAAGCATTCGCGAGTTTAAGTATTTTCAGTTTTTTTCTTTTCAATGTCTTAACTTTCGGTGGTACGGGTACATAATGTGGCACGGAGGAGGAGAAGGCGAACATAGCTATTGTACTTTTGGGTAGCCTGTAAAAAAAAATCACACATAGCCGGCCCAAATGGTGCTACCGGTGCACATAATTTATTATTAGTTATACATTTATTATAACAATAAGGTAAGTTTTTGTTGTTCGCTATGTAATGTTAGGTCACGAGTTCACCTATCTCACTATACGTATCACTATTACTTAGCTACAGCTTAGCTAGCTACTAACCAGATAATAAACTACTAACCAACGTTATTAATCATCGTAAGAGACAGGTTTTGGCAGTATAGCTATAGCGAACTATCTCTTTAATGATCACTGGACTCAAAATAGCATGTATTTGGACATATCCGCAATGTCAACGAAACAGTGGAAAGCAATGTACAGACACGCGGAAAAGAGTACGATGCAGATGTTTGTATTCTTCCGGTTTCGCGCCAGTCACATAATAGAGACGTCATCAACACGCCCACTCGCTCGCGATGGATTCTCCGGAACGTTGCCTGCTCTATTCACACAGAGAAGGGTCTGGCTGCAGACCACGGGGCGAGTGGAGCTCCACTCTCGAACAGGAAGTACGTCACCTCCACTTCCCTGCAAATGTAGAAGTGGTATGTGGTAATTACAATATTAGGTACTGCCGCGTTGTCTAAATCAGGTAAGTTAATAACGTCACCTCAGGTAATTTTACCGATACGCATAGGGCTTGGGGTGAAATTACGCATGAAATGATGAATAAACACAATGGATCTATATGTTCAAGAGTATAATTTTGATGTCATTACGTTGAATAAACTTCTCTGTCCGTTTCTGGCGAGAAATATTGATATCTCGCCAACGTTAGCGCCGCTAGCCTTTAGCAGGCCCATTAACCTGACGCTGACTCAGAACACTGGAATTAGCAAAACACGTTGCATAACGTTAAAAAGTCGTGTCAGGAGGTCGTTTTCACACTTAATAATTCACTCACTTATTTCCAGGGCTAGGATTGGCACACACAATGCAGTGCACTTTACATTTCAAAGGTATCATCAACCTAAAGGTCTTTTTTAAAGAAGAGTCTTTTTACTTGTGCACATTGAAAGGTAAATGTGTATTTTTTATATTTTATATAATTGTTTGACTCTCCTCCTTTCCCCTCTCTAACATGAAAAGTTTGACTACTCCTTGGACTATTATAAGTGTAGTTGTGCAAAAAATTGACTTTTGACAGAGGAAGATCAGTCTAGTTAGAGATTTGTTCATTTATTGTCTGAATTGTGTGAATTCATGCTCTGTCATAATTGTGTTTTGACACTGAACTGAACAGGTGTAGTGAAGTGGAACACTCTTTCAGTGAAGCACAAAGAGACCCGCAGGAAGCCCTACACCATTTCTAGGTGCAGTCGGAAGAATGAATGAAGTGCAGAATGAATGAACAAGTGTGTTGTTAATATGTTTACTCTCTAAAATGTATGGAATGTTACGTTGGCTAGTTGAACTATATGCGGAAAAAAAACATGAACAACGTCAAAATATGTAGGTTAAAGGTATTGTGATGTTTTAATGTTTTAATGCAAGTAGTGCAAATTGCAGGGGAAAAATACAAAAATACTTTCGATGCCTTCGTCTCATATACAGTAAAAGCTTCGTCTACCGTTTCACCTACTTCCTTATTATCTCAAGTGGAGGTGACGTACTTCCTGTTTGAGAGCAGAATGAAGTCCGTCACACCGACAGATTCGGACAATTGTGTTCTCACAAAAAGCTCCGCCGGCTAAGGGCCAGATACGTTCCGGAGTCCAGTGCACGTGTGAAAGGGGCTAGAGAGAGTTTGAGAGAGAGAGAAAGTGAGAGAGCTTGAGAGAGAGAAAGAGAGTGAGAGAGGGTTTGAGAGAGCAAGTAAAAGAAATAGTATGATAGACTGAATGAGAGAGATAGAGAAAGAGAGAGAGTTTTAGAAAGAGAGAGTGAGAGTTTTTAAGAGAGTGAGAGAGACAGAGAGAGTTTGAGTGAGAGAAAGAGAGTGACAGAGTTTGAGCCAGAGAGTCTGAGTGAGAGTAAAGTAGAGAGAGATGGAGAGACAGGCTACAGACCACAGGGTATTCAGTAAGCAGAGGCCGCAGTGCCGCCCTGTGCTCTGTGACTCTGCACCCTCATTAAGAGCAACCCCACGGAGCGGAATACACAGGGTTCGAGCAGCCCCGGCTCCGAGGGGTCCACCCGCATCCTAATCTCCATATCATTATCTCCTAACAGAGAGGGGAGGCAGAGCATGCAGCTCCTTCACACACTCCAACCCATGCTGGGAAATAACACAGACAAAATAAACACAGGTAAAATAATAATGCTGACAACACTCAATTCTGCTCTCCAGATTTTGAATTCAGGCTTACAATAATGGGAGTGTTGCTAACAAGCGCAGCAGGAAGCTGCCAAAGTTTCAAATGCAAAGCACACGCTGTATCTTTTCTCAAATAAGAAGCGCTGAACCAGGGGATTTTAAAGGGGTGTTCTGGAACACTTACACGCAAAACATCACCTTCAATCCCCTGCAATAATGTTCCCTCACGATCTGCCACCAAATGGTGTCTGGTGGTCCCGTCACATCTCGGCACGAAATCGCTATCCAGAACTTTCTCCTCCGTTGTCCCCGGAAGGTGGAATGAACTTCCACACTCCGTCTAATCTGCTGAGTCTCTCAATACCTTCAAGAAACATCTGAAGACACAGCTCTTCTATGCTCAGCTGAACATCTGAAACACATAAACCCCTAAAGCAATTTTGTATGTCTTAAACTTTGTTTTCCTTAAAAAGAGATGCACGTGTATCTCTACCAGCTAGCTTCTACCTTGCCTGGCCAACTATTGAAACTTAGTCATGCAGTGCTTCTAATGTTATTGAGTCTTTATGTGGTTATTTGCTCTTGTTGTACTCTGCCTCACTTGTAAGTTGCTTTGGATAAAAGCGTCTGCCACATTTCCTATATAATATTCTCAGATGAGTGATTCCTTTTAACAGGCCTGCACAGTGATACAATATCATACAAATGACAACCTGTCAGAGGGTAGAAGCAAAAGTGGTAGAACAGATCCTTGAGCTTAATATTGTGTTATTTTTCTCATGAGGCGTACATATTGCATATTTCACTAAAGCATTTTTATGCTTGCAATCAGGACTTTCATTAAAAAATAAAGTGTGCTTGAAGGTTGCCAGATGTTCTTTAAGAAACCTGCCTGAGCCTCCTAATTAATTTTGAATTAGTTTAATAAGCCTCCTAAACTCTCCTCTGAGAATGGTGAACCCCTCCCAGACATGCCCCAGATACCTCCTATCCTCCTGTGGTGTGTTTTTTTTTTTTTTTGCCTCGTATCATGCCGATTAAAACATCAGACTCCCTGTCAAAAATCCGCACAACTCAAACTCTAGTCCGCCAGAAGGGAGTAAACGATCTAGCACCATGCCAGACCTTACTAGCCAATCCCAGAGCTCATCAAAACACAGCCAGTCCAATCTGCCTGCCCCACCTCACGGCCCAGGGCAGCTGCCCGCTGGCAGGTCTTGCAGTGGGAATCCAGTGCATCATGGGAAACGTGTATATGGTGACATTACAATTCATCCTAGAAATATAATCAACCACAAATAAGTCACGCCTATCCATTTCCAAACACAACCCCAGTTCATATTGCATTGTCTTTGCGGGAGGTGGATGCGATCTCACAGAGGCATGGAGCCAGAGCCGTTACATAACCATCTGACTTACAAAATGGCTGCAGACCGGAGCATTGTCCAAAGCCTACAGATATTAAAGAAAAACAAACGTGAACCCAAGAAGACACCATCACCTGCCTGAGCCATGAGCCGCACCCTAGGGGTTGAGGGCACGGGGATCCCTAGCTGTAAAAGCCCCGCCTGCAGGCAGACTGTGTCAGAGCCGTGTCCACAGTGTCGCTGTGGCCTGGGAGCGGGCGCAGGTGCGGGTTTGGGGGGGATTAGTCTGCTGAGATGAGGGTGAAGAAGAGCAGCAGGTGTTTCATTTCACAGAACATCACCCCTAAACAGAGAGAAGGAGAGAGACAGAAACTGAGACGTGCACGTGCACACACACACACAAACAGACACGTCACACACACACACATGCACTCACAAACAGACACCTCGCACACACACACACGCACTCACAAACAGACATGTCTCACACACACACATGCACTCACAAACAGACACGTCTCACACACACACACACACACACACACACACACACATGCACTCACAAACAGACACGTCACACACACACACATGCACACACCCACACATATATACACATACAAACACAAACCACATACACACAAACCACAAACACACACACACATGCACACACACACACATGCACACACACACACACATGCACACACACACACACATGCACTCACACACACATGCACACACACACACACATCCTCACACAATAATAGTCAGGAAAAGAGGCAAACACAGAAAACACATACACACGCACTATTTGGCACAACAGACATATGACTACTGTGCTTGGACAAAGTGCATGTTCAACTTCAGTGCAATACAGTACATAACATAAATGTTGTCCTTCGAAAGCTGAGAAGTAGCATTTGCAGCACGAGACACTTGACAGAATAGTGTTTAACAGTGCTTCTCTGCCATTCAGAATCAGAACAGACTTTATTGTCATTGCACGGTGGGGTACAATGAAATTCTCCTCAACACCAGCAGAGGGAGCTCTCACTTAGTTATTTTCCCATGACGGAGGTCGAGAGGGCCTTTTGAATCATGATCGCGTAAACTCCCAGGACGCTTGGTGGCCATTGTGTGCAGGTTCCTCTGTGTCACCAGAGCCCATTCACACAGGAGGTCCATGATGCATGGAAACACTCAGTTAGCATAGAGATGGTGAAGCTAAAGAGGAAGAGAGGAAAAGACAGAGTCTGTTAGCAGTTTGGCTTGCGAAGGCTTGTCAATTTTGATCAATTACTGCGGTCTTCTTCTTTATTCACTTCAGCTCTGCCACACATGTGTGTGACGTGTGGGCGTGTGCGTGTATTTGCGCGCGTATGTGCATGTGTGTGCGTGTAAAAGTGTTACCATTCATTTTTAAATAATAGTTCTATAGATACCTTTCTGTGTCTCTGCCTCCGCATGCTCTTTCTCAGAGATCGTGGAGAGTAATACCACACACTGGTGATTAATTGTGCATGTTCTGTCTTCCCCTGCACTGCGCTGCTTTATAATTAACTAATACATACGGTGGAGTCCTTGGGCAAAATGAAATGGGCTACGCATGTAATGATAGGATATGTCGCAGCAAGCTGTTCTCACTGCTCTCTCATGTTGTAAAGAGAATGAAGAAACCGATAATGTTCGTCTCTGCAGTGTCAGACATACACACATGCACACAGATGCACTCAGACTGAATGCAAACACATACACACACATACACACATTCTGTACACGCACACACACACCTAAAACAAGCTTACGCACACACATATGCACACGAACACACATACACACACCCCACCAGAGCAGCGAGCTTCCTGCACTGCGGTATGTATTTATTCCGAAAACGCTGAACAGTAGCGCTACCCAGAAAAACCACCCGATCACCTCTGAGAGTCATCATGCCACACTCACTCTCTCTACTCTGAGGCTCACCATGCAATTACTGAGAAACCTGGCCCCGTCTGAAATACGGCGAAACCTGCCGCTGACCCTGCGAGAATCTGACCTCTCGCACACAGAGAGCGGGACAGGAAGCAGAGAGGCCTGCTCTCTGCAGTTATAACCCGAAATGACACCTTGTCCTCATAGGTGAGCCGTACGAAATGTTCTTTCTCTGGGAGAAACCGCAGTGAACCTCGCCTTTTCTGGGCCCCCACCCCCCAGAAAGCTGCCGTTCATCCTTCCTTGCTGATTCTCACTCACTTCATAAAGCTGGTGACCTTTATGCCGTTCACCTAAATAACGGTGCGCTGTCATTAACTGTGGGGTCTACACATAGAAAGTAGCTGCAGTGCCGAGGCTTCAAGCATGTAAATTATCTTTGCCCGTACATAGCTGTGTTTTCTGTTAGCACTCTAATCTATCTGACCTTAGCAGCGTGCATCCATGCAGGACTAGATTGCAGAAGCAGCCTTGCTCAAAACAGCATTGTACCTCCGCAAAGGGCTGTTCCCGAGGTTCTACTTTTTTTAGATAATGCATAACCTTATATAATGAGGTAGGATGTTGACTGGAAACGTCCACCATTGTTCAACTGAATAGCAAACATACTAAGGATGGCATTGACGCCCGACCGTGAAATAGGACGTAAACTCGCCAACAAAAGCCTTCGCATCCCTCAGTTGTAAGCGCCTCACTGTTGTGGGATCATAACTAGTTCATTATTTCCTCCCGACAACTCAGTGAAATAAGAAGTGAATTCCGCAGTAGACAGGACACGTCTTCTGACGTGTACTTGTTGAAACCGCGAAGGTTAAGGTTATTAATTTACTGATTTTATACTAAACAGATTTTTGCAAAAGGTAAGGATGTCGCCAGCTCCACAGAGATACATAACACGATCTTACATAATTCTGTCCTGTTAAATTCAGCTGTTTTTCAACTGTCCTTGTAGACAGTTTTTGTCAACTACGTAAACTGCCGTTTCTAGAGCCACCGCTGCAAACTGTTCCTATAAAGTAACTAAAAACAAGACAAACAAAACGGACAACCTTTGTGTAGACCGACCAGAGCCCCAGCTTGAATATGTTTCATTGTAGTTTTGTGGGATTTCGCGTTAACGAAACAGGTTTTTAATAGAGAACATTTAACTTTCTGTTTTTTATTTCATAATCGGAATTTTAATCCAGGCGGCTAACTTTCTCTGAGCGTGTGGCGCTCTCTGGTGACGAAATAGAGTAACATCACAGATGTTCTTTTCGGACGAGAGTATTTCAATGGCAGCACTTTGTCATGTATGATTTGCCTGGGGGGCACAAACCCAGACGCACGAAGCGTATGCACGTCACACCACCAACCTAGCTCTGCGAAGCGAGCAAGCTTGGCACAGACGTACATAGAAGGAAATGTGGTCTGTTCCGCTTATCAGTTTGCCTGGTTTTGAGACAGATAAAGATCTGCGGTTTCAGTGGTGTGTTGCAAATAGCTCCGGCTCTGTCACCTAATCTGTGAAAAGCAAATGATCACTTCAAATGTTAACAAAGGCTTTTGTACAGGAGGTGCTTCTACCAAAGGCAAAGGTAGATGAATATACTGCACTGTTTGTAACAGTTCATATCTATAATAGTCACGTATAATAGTCATTTTTCTCTATTTTTACAAGCAAGGGCATTGTGGCTCCGATACAGCATGCAGGCCTATAGCCCTTAATCACCATGTGTCTAATTTGCCAGAACTCTCCAAACGGTCTCTCTCACATCTGGCAATCTGTGAATGAGATTTGACTCTCAGGTGAGGTGGGTTTGTTTTGGATGAGGACTGCACTAAACACAAATTATTATTATTATTATTATTATTATGAGAAAGCAGTTATCATCTTTAATTAGACCGTGCACTGTAAACCACACAAACACAAGTAAGTTCACAAGTAATGTTTTATTGTATGAAGATTATTTACAGCATTTATTGAAAAATGTAAAGTATAAATATCCACTGAAAGGCATATCTTTTACATACAGTATTATTTCAGCATATCTGACCAGCAGCTTGGAATCTCATACATTCATCACACATTACAGGCAACTGAGCTTTCTCACTGTGTAACAGTGTTCCTTTTGGGATATGAACCTACAGTCCACAAGTACGAGGCTGTGATCACGTTTAGACGCAGTTTATGGGTGTATTTTGGTGCCACTGATACTCTGTATGTTACTGCAGCGGTGAGTTTCCTGACTGGCTTCAAAATGGCGTTGATGACGTGGCAGCCCCCAGGTGAAACTAATCGTTCAAGCCACAGAATTAAGCTTCTTCACAGCTTTTCGGTTTGGTTATCTAACAAATAGATTACGTGAAATATCCCTGAGGAAAACAATATGGAAATGTTCGGGATACAAATAAAAGCATAGCAGCCACTGAAACATTCGTAGCATTCTCTCACATGTTACTGAAGCCTCACCACACTCTGCTAAGAGCTTATCAGACCTATACACAGCACCAGTGCAAAGTGGGCATGGTGGGGGTGGGGGGGGGGGCAGGTGCAGCAGCCAAAATGCTTACCACACACCTGTACAGGTACACCAGAAAAGGAGGGGTTTGTTTTGCCCGACTGGACCAGGGAGCGATTAAGTGGGAGAGAGCTACATGTTTGCCTGGACATGCGGCGGGCCCTGGCGCACTATGTCCCTGAATGGGTCAGCTCCCTTCTGCCTGGGGTTTCATTTGGGAGAAGCCCTCTGTTGCTTTCCCCCCCTTCTCGCTTTGCCTCCCCCTTTCCCCTTGCCCTTCCCCTCCTTTTTCCCGCCCTGTTTCTTTTGAGATTGGGCAATCGTTTGGCCCGTCGTGGTGGTCTCTTCCTTCTTCCTTTTGCTCTCTTCTTTCTTTGTGTCCACGGTTTTCATGGCCCTCTTCACCCAGTCTCTCTCCGGATCAGAGCAAACCCGCTTCCCCCTCTTGGTCCGAAACCTGCACACGGACAAATCACCGTCAATCCATCAACTCATTCATTCAACTCACCCATTCAGTCTATTATGTATCACTTCATGGCCAATCCAAGTGTAAATCGAAACCTGAACATGTCCTGTGACAGACGATAGTGGATAAAAGGACCAATGTCTAAGACTATGTGGTAAATTATTTTAAATAAAATACATTCAGTGTAATTATAAATACATCCACTGTAGTTAAATCAAAGGTAAACGTACTATAAATATCCTCTGTCACTGATATAATCAACTCTGCCCTGACTGTTTTTCACTGCATAGTCTTGCACTTGCAGTTGGATATCCTGCACAGAAATCAGCTAGACTCACACAGTATATGAGTATCACATCACTTTAAGTACGTGGCATGCTCATACATATATCTATATTTCTATACTCACACAATGGCATCCACTGGACATATGCCTGCGTTCTGCACTGTGTAGTCCCTTATTCTGTCAAGACGTAATCTTGTTTCTGAAACTCTCAGACAGCATGTTGAGGGGGGTCCACCTGCTGTGAAGGGGAAGGGAAAACTTAGTCCATTTTTAGACTTCCACAGAGCGTAGTCTTACAAGATCTACATACTGCCATGGTTTTAAGTACATTACCTTATGTTACATTATTGTCGTTTAGCGGAGAGCAACTTCCATAGCTCACAGTTTGATTCATTTACACAGCTAGATAACGAATACCCGGAGGTGCCCAGGTTACGTATTCTAACAGTTTCCGTAACATTCCCACAGTGTTCCTTTGATAACAGCACGCTCAAGTCACAACAACGTCTTAGCAATATTGAGAGAACGTTACACATGGCTGCTACTACAGTGCCTGCCATTACCGCTGCTGCCACCGCAATGACTGCTATGACTATTATTACTCGTACCGCTGCTAATATTATTTCCACAGTTACAACAGCTACTGTTGTAACAGTACTTATGCTTCTAGTAATACTGCCACCGCCACTGCGACCAACACTACTGCTGCCTCTGTTTGTATTCCAGGACTTATTACTACTACTATAGTACTACCCTTACTACTCATACTACTACAACTAGAGATGCTATTATTATTATTATTATGATTAGTAGTATTAGTAGTAGCGGTAGTAGGAGTATTGGCATTATTGATGTTATTATTAGCGTTATAATGCTGTTACATTATAGCACTGGTATGAGCATTAGCACATCACCTCTGACAGTGTGTAATGGTGTGTAACGGTAAAGTGTGACCCTGCCTCTGAGGCAGAGCACGGAGAGGGAGAGACTTACAGGCTGAGACGCGGGCCGTCCACGCGAGCGCGTAGATGAGGAAGGCAGCAGCGGCCATGGTGGCGGCGTCGGAGATCTTCATTCTTCGTGAGCTGTCAAGTAAGCAGGTGCAGCGCTAAGTGCTCAGAGCCTGCACCTCGGGCTTTTTTAGAGAGACGGAGGCTGAGAGGCTCTTTCCGCCCCCCACCCCCTCCTGACCACAGCCCCCCAGCAAGCAGGTGGAAAAGATGAGCAAACCGAGGCCTGGGGTCTCCACCCCCCTGGCCCCCCCAACCCAGTGCCCCCCCCGCCAAACAGGGGGGCAGATGGAGGAGGGGCGTTGACGAGTGTGTCAGCAAGCTGCAGAGAAGTACCGCTGGTCTGGTCTGTGTTACAATCTGCTAACAGCTAAGTACACACCACGAGCACTTCTCCTGAGTGTAAGACAGGTAAATTCTGCGATGTGATTGCTGGAATTAATGTCCTGGCGTCACGGTGGGAAACCTGTGGCCGCCAGCGTCAAAGACCGCAAAGAGTCAAAGGTGTCACTTTGTCCAGAAGCCTACAGTACATTTTTCCCATGAAGGAAAAAATGTGTGTATTTCCATGTGGTGGATTCTTTAGTACTTTGGAAATCGCTGTAATCACTGTATATTCCCTATTAAACATATCTATGATGGAATTTTTTGTTTTAAAGCTCTTTGTAATGCTGTGAGTTTTGTATAGGTTCGACCTCAGATAAATGTTCTGGAACTAGAAAATCTCTGACACAAATGTCCTCTAGTGTTCTGAATTCATAAAGCAATACAAATACTAATATGTAGAATTATGTGATATGTTATATCCTGATATACAGAATGGTATTCTAAACACTCATTACCAGGAAGTCGTGTTTAACTGGTTCAGAAGGCTTGCTGAGCAATTAAAGCAGAACCTCATGTAACCCTGTAAACAATGCAGTCCTCCAGGACTATAGTTCAGTAGGTCTGCAGTCAAGATGGCCCTCCAGGTCTAGGTACTGTATGAGTAGCTCTGAAGACAATGCAGCCTTCCAGAACTATGGTTCAGTAGGTCTGTAGGCAATGCGGCCCTCCACGACCAGGGCTGAGTAGCCCTCCAGGGTGAGGATACAGTAGTCCTATTGATGTTGTGATCCTACAAAACTAAGTTTCAGTAGCAATGCAGACACCATGGCCCAGGGTTGAATAGGCCTGCGGACTCTGTGGCCCTGCTGATTCTGTTGTCTCAGACCAGGGCTGAGTAGTTCTGAGGACACTGCTGCCCTCAAAGACCATGACCAGCACTGCCAATACAGTCCTCTCATTACTCATTACGCTACATTACATTATTGTCATTTAGCAGAAGCGCTTATTCAGACCAACTTACATTCGTTACAACTTTTACATTAGCCATTTATACAGCTGCATATCTACTGAGGCAATTCTGGGTTAAGTACCTTGCCCAAGGGTACAACAGCAGCGCCCCAGCAGGGGAATGGAACTAGCAAACTTTTGCTTGCCAGCCCTGCTCCATTACACCACAATGCTGCCCCCCTAATTCCTAACTCCTAATTTATATATATATATATATATATATATATATATATATATATATACACACACACAGTGTATATATATATGTATATATATATATATATATATATACACACACAGTGTATATATATATATAGGCAATGAAAGGTTTTGAACTCTTGCTGCTATGGTATGTAGAGAGAAGCTGTGCTATCTTTCACAAAAGGTCTTCAGCAGATGCCATTGGAACCAGCACACGTAATCTTCCATGGGGGGGATCGCACTAAACGTGGGGCATATAACAGTCTCAGCCGTGGTGAAGAACAGTGTGAGATTGGATGAATTTTCACAGTGACTCAGCACATAGCCTATCATCTCTCATATCGCCAGAAGGTGTTCCTGAGATGAATTTTGTACCCAGTAAAAGACCAACGCTTTTGACCTTTTGGCATGTGTACATACGCCTGCCCCCACAGCAGCACAGAGTGACGGTTCTGGTCTGAAACATGTCGTGGCAATAACTGTCACACTCTCACTTTCACCCTCTGTCTGTCGGAATCAGTCTCTATCCCACCTGCATTCTCTGCATTATTTCTAACCGTGAAATTATTCCTGAAAAAGCTGAAAAACCAGAACAGAGAGCAGAGTCTGCCGGCCTTGTTCCCCTTTCAGATGGAAGCTGCGTAGCTCATAGCTGAGGTGAGACACCTGACTGCACAGGAGGTTTCCACCATTTCGTGGGGGGAAATGGTCCAGAGACCCTCCGCAAAAGGATAACAGTGAGATCAGTGAACAGCGTGCCACACTATTAAGAGTAATGTGTGTGCAAAGGGGATTTATTTTTATCACAAAACAACCACACAGGATATTTGTATCCATTACATTATTGCCGTTTAGCAGACACTCTTACCCAGAGCGACTTATATCAGTTATAACGTTATCCATTTTATACAGCTGGATATTTACTGAGGCAGTTACAGGTTAAGTACCTTGACTGAGGGTACAACAGCAGTGCCCCAGCGGGGAATCGAACCAGCAACCTTTCAGTCAAGAGTTGGGCTCCTTAACCACTGTGCTATACTGCCTGCTAGTGTTTTCACGTTGCGGCCTGTGAGAACAGGGAAGTCAGCAACAGAGAGCACTACCTGTTGGCATTATTCAAAACCGCAAATCATAAATCTGCAAACTGCAAGGGACTCCTGCACAGGCTTCCCATTATCGGGGGAAGCAAGGATTATTCTCTGAAGGGAAATATTCACACGGAAAACGTATGGCTGAACAAATTGCATCAATCAGCCCTGAATGGGCCATATATGTCCCAGACAATGTATAAATTCCTTATGAATTAATTTTAATATAATTTTAAGCCACTCTGACTGTATGTTGAGTAGTTACAGTAATATGTTTAGCATTGTACTTTTTTTCTGGTGAATAAGGTGTAGTGAAAATGTGAATTTGACATGTGGTCAGGACTTTCTCAGTGCATTATGTCCTTTGCTACCCAATGCGCCAGACAAAAGCATGAGTCTTATTTTAACCGAAGGTGTGGCGGGGTGTTAGCTAAGCAAGTGGAAAATACAACACAGCAGAGCTCTCTGGTGCATATTAGCTGTTAAGTGCCCAGCCCACTCTTTTCACTCTGACAATCGACTACAAAACCCCCCGCAATAAAAGTACTCCCTTCCGCCATCTCAGTACCCCCCCCCCCCTTCATTTTCCCCCTCTTCATCTGACGAGAGAGTGGGTCTGTCACAGTGCCGTCAAAGCCACAGGCTTTGCATCTTGCACTGAGCTGAAGGCGAGCGCACCTTCACTGCCGGTGCGTTCACACATTCTAAAAATATCGGCGTCAAGGCAGAGAGGTGGGAGAGAGTGGGGCGGGTAGCGGCGTCACCCCGAATCCCTTCTGACGACCCTGACCCACCACTGCCCTAACCAGTGAGGGCATCGTGAGGTTTTTGTCGAAAGGACTGATTCCTTTCTCCTTAACGCCAGACACGTCGTCAGAGCAACGGCTCTGAGGTCAGACCTCGCCGTGACGCGTCAGTGTGTCACGATGCATCACACGGCCTTGGTCGCACGTTGTACGTCAGGTTGCCCGAACACCTCTCTGAGCGTCTCCCTGCATCGTGGAAGGAGCGCGCCCTCCACGCGGTGTTAAGCGGAGTGGGCGTTCAGAGGAAAACCCACTCCGTAGAGACGCTGAGCGCGCTTGCAAAAAAAAAAAAAAAAAAAAAACCCACAGAAGTTCCACGGTCTGGTTAACCCCAAGCGACTGACAGCAGTAGTAAAATATCGCACCACCTACCACTGCACACTACACCCTGTTTCACTCATTCAACTGAATGGTGGAAAAAATCTACATGGCCATGAGTGACCGGAATCATCACTTTTCCATGCTGGAACGGTCAGATATCTTCAAATGCATACAGTGATATATGTGATCTTATGTATGCTACTATCAGTCGCTGTAGCATTAGTAATGTTATAACAACAATAATATATACGAGACGAACATGACATATCAAGTGCAATAAACAATAACATTATAAATGAAGTGTCAAGATGTGATAAAGTGTCAAGATGTCAACAGTGCTGAAATATACATATACAACTAAACACATTGTAACACCATACTGAATATACCATGCTATATATTGTACCAAAATATGATAATTAAAGAAAATAGCACTGCAACTAGAATTTCTGAATAGAAAATGTTGTATAATTGCACATATGGTTAAATACACCCTACTGTGCATATGTGTGTGTGTATGTGTGTGTTTGTGTGTATGTGTGTGTGTGTGTGTATGTGTGTGTTTGTGTGTGTATGAATGGGTGTGTGTGTGTGTGTGTGTGTGTATGTGTGTGTATGAGTGGGTGAGTGTGTGAGTGTGTGTGTGTGCTTATGTGCTTGCGTACAGCTTCAAATAATTAATGACAGTTACACTAGCAGGTACATTTTCTTATGCATGCTGTATAGTAATGTATGCATTTAATATGAGAGGCTGTTTAGATGCCCTACTGTGCATATGTGTGTGTGTGTGTGTGTGTGTTTGTGTGTGTATGAGTGGGTGAGTGTGTGTGTGTGTGTGTGTGTGTATGTATGAGTGGGTGATTGTGTGTGTGTGCTTATGTGCTTGAGTACAGCTTCCTCTCTGTTCTACATCCCTGCCATTCTTATCATCCACTAACCACTGTTTTCTGTTTGCTTCCTATTCCCTGCTCCGGGCTCCTGTCCGGAGCTGTAGCCCAAGCGCCTCATCCCGTTTTCCAGTCCTGCTACCTCGCTGCCAACTGCATTCCAAGACCCGGACATCCTAGGAGACATTCTTATAATTAATCTACTGTTAACTACTATTGTTCTATCTGCCCAGTGCCGGCCAGAAGCAGATGCCCCCCCCCCCCCCCCCCCCACATGAGCCCGGTTCTGCTCAAGGTTTCTTCCTGATAGGGAGTTTTTCCTTGCCACTGTTGCCTTAGGCTTGCTCTCAGGGGGTCTCAGGCCTGGGAACAATGTAAAGCTGCTTTGTGACAACTTGTGTTGTAAAAAGCGCTATACAAATAAAAAAAAAAATAAATAAATAAATAATTAATGACAGTTACGCTAGCAGGTACATTTTCTTATGCATGCTGTATAGTAACGTATGCATTTAATATGAGAGGCCGTTTAGGGCGAAATCATTGAAACACTTGCACGTTAACATTTCTCTTGAGTATACATATGGAAGACTTATACATACACAGACTACTTGCACATATAGATGATACAGTTGCACATACATATACACAGTTCTTGTGCATATGATAGGCTACAGTTGCACACACTACACACTTGCGCATCCATTCACTTGTACACAGACGCTATTTGTACTCAACACTGAGTGGTTGCGTGCATGTATGTGGGTGTGTGTGCAAGACCATGTTCAATGCGCCCAGAAGTTGTTTCATTGTAACAGGAAGGCAAACTTATAGCAACGTTACAGTTCATTTCTAGATAACTGCACACCATGGCGGACAACAAAGTTACTGCCGAGGCGGTGAACATTCTGCAAACTCTTCTTGGTTCGCCACTGCTGATCGTCACCTAATCATGACCTTCTGCTCCATAGTTCAGGCTACATTTTTAAATCGCCTTCCTGTTACAATGAAACGACTTCCAGGCGCATTGAAAATGGTCTTGCACACACACCCACATACATGCATGTACAAATAGCGTGTGTGTACAAGTGATTGAATGCGCAAGTGTGTAGTATGTGTGCAACTGTAGCCTATCATATGCACAATATCTGCAACTGTATCATCTGCTAAATGAATAAATGTAAATCTATAGGGATGTGCATCTCCGTCACTGAGGCCGATGCGATACACATCTCAACGCATTGCCAACGATCCGATACATTAAAGATACATATGAAGCAACTACTAGTGCGATACGATATGATTCACCCCTATTGCGATGCAGTGCGATTCGACACGATTTGATTCAACACAATGCGATTCAACGCGATGCAAAAGAATATGTTGCTATGCAATTCAATATGATACCGATAGTGTGATTTTATTTCTGTGGTTCTTCTTAAGCAGACAGTGCTGCCTGTGTACTTTATAGCGGCACGGCATATTTTGCAAACTGCATGACTCTTGTCAAATTTTCCGTCTCTCTTGAAAAATCCGAAGTGTATCATTTGATTTGTAGCAATTCGGTGAAACGTGAAGCTCGTCCTCCTCCATGCCAATCTGTGACTCTCCCGGATACGCCTCCGACTCGCGCGAGAGTTGGCCGAGAGACTTGACGAGAATTGGCCACTGACAGCAGTGGAGATGAGAGAGGGCGCTTGAGAAACAGTTTAGAGAGGAGGAATCAATCTAAATAGAAAATTATTGGTCTCAAATTATTGGTCACATTTCTAAGTAATAAAGGCATAGGTTATCTACTAATAGTTATATTAATTATATATAAATAAATCGGATTTTACCCATGCAAAGATGTTAGAAACAATGTATCCTGAGTTCATCCCATATTGTATCTGGTGCACACTTTTTTAATCGGGGCAATCTCATCGTGAACTTTTATGCCGGTGCACCGATGCGAATCTGACCATCCCTAATCATCTACATGTGCAAGTGTGTATGTGTAAGTCTTTCATATGTATACAAAAGTGAAATGTCTATGTTAAAGCTTTCCTTCTACACTACTTTTAATATTTCAGCACATATTGGCTCAGTGTGGTTCTTCAACAGGCTCTCTCCTAGGTGTTGCAACTAACCTGAAAATGCTTTCTCTTTCTCTTTCTCTCACTCTCTCTCTCTCCCTCTTCCTCTCTCCCTCCCTCCCTCGCACACAGAGAACATGAACATACATGAAAATACAATACTCTTTATCTCATTTGGATGCATATGAGCCTCATATGCATGGCTTTTACAAAATTTGTAGTCCCAATATAAGCTGGGATCCTCTTGCTGGAGCTCACTTAAAAGCCACTGACATGCAGAGACACATTGTAATTGCAGGGCAAAGGTTTTTGAACCACAACTCTTACTACAACACCGTTGTGCTACAGATTGGCCTGATTCTTGGTCCTTGGGCTAACCAATAAAACCACAAAATAACGTAAATCAGTTTCTCTTTCACTTTTCCCCATTTATTGCACCCTTTATGTTTAATGAGTAGGGTCCAAGCCTCTGTGCTGTAGAAGTGTGAGGTTTGGGGGTACACCCTGACAAACTATAACCTGGCAGATAGTGTACCTGCTGTCCCGGTTAGACATTCTAACAGACTGGCTGCGCATGATACACTTTCAGCCTGTTAAATGCTAAACCGGGAGTCATTGAGTAATGAAGTGTTCTTCTGTGCTCAGGTAACTTTGCTTTCAGTTACACACATAGATATGACTTACTGGACTTTTTTTTTTCTATTGCTTAAACTTTTTTCACAAAGCAGGCTGGGTTTTCCAAGTTCAGCCCCCACAGTAACAGACAGCAGCTACCCAGCAAGCTAGTTCTATCAGATCACTTGTATTAAACACAGTTAATGCTCATTACCATACAAAGTGGTACTAATTACCATTAGCGCTACCTGTTTTTGTCACAATTAAGTTCACATGCTGATGTCTTGTAAGCACACTGTATGCGAGCTTGACTGAATTAAGAGGAGAAAGAAGAACTCACAACTTTATTTAGTTGCATTGACAAGACTTTTGTTGGTCTTTACTTGTAATTTCCCATTTAAATGTGTGCAGTTACAGTGGTGATTGGAATCAATATATCTGAAAGAAAAAATGAAACCAATGTGCATCTATTGACCTTTATTGTTTATTATTATTCATCAATAACATTCATTTTAAAAATCTGTGAGTACATCCATGTCCAGGTCTTAAGATGACCAAATACAGATGTGGTATCTTTTTTAAAAAGAAGAAAGCACCTGGATTTATTACATATAAGGTTTCCTTAGCAGAAAATGTATAGAAATTAATATTCCATAAATATTCAGAATCTGAAAAAATGCATTTTCTAGTGACTATTACAGTATTTTTGTGACTAGTACAATTCCATACAGTAAAGTGCCCATTAAATAGCCAAGATACAAATGGAAATATATTTGCTTCTTATAATTGGAGGGGGTTTCCAAGGAGTCCACAGCTGAATGTTCTCAAATGTGTGACAGCTCTATTCAGTTCAGCTTGGGACTGAGGCGATTGCAAGGTGGTGTTGGCTGCATCCCCCCTGTGTTGGCTGCTCGTCTGTCCCCTGTGTTGGCTGCTTGTTTGTCCCCTGTGTTGGCTGCTTGTCTGTCCCCTGTGTTGGCTGCTTGTCTGTCCCCTGTGTTGGCTGCTTGTCTGTCCCCTGTGTTGGCTGCTTGTCCGTCCCCCATGTTGGCTGCCTGTCAGTCCCCAATATTGGCTGCCTGTCTGTCCCCTGTGATGGCTGCTTGTCTGTCCCCTTTGTTGGCTGCTTGTCTGTCCCCTGTATTGGCTGCTTGTCTGTCCCCTGTGATGGCTGCTTGTCTGTCCCCCATGTTGGCTGCTTGTCTGTCCCCTTTGTTGGCTGCTTGTCTGTCCCCTGTGTTGGCTGCTTGTCTGTCCCCTGTGTTGGCTGCCTGTCTGTCCCCTGTGTTGGCTGCCTGTCTGTCCCCTGTGTTGGCTGCTTGTCTGTCCCCCATGTTGGCTGCCTGTCTGTCCCCTGTGTTGGCTGCTTGTCTGTCCCCTGTGTTGGCTGCCTGTCTGTCCCCTGTGATGGCTGCTTGTCTGTCCCCCATGTTGGCTGCCTGTCAGTCCCCTGTGTTGGCTGCTTGTCTGTCCCCTGTGTTGGCTGCCTGTCTGTCTCCTGTGTTGGCTGCCTGTCAGTCCCCTGTGTTGGCTGCCTGTCTGTCCCCTGTGTTGGCTGCTTGTCTGTCCCCTGTGTTGGCTGCCTGTCAGTCCCCTGTGTTGGCTGCCTGTCTGTCCCCTGTGTTGGCTGCTTGTCTGTCCCCTGTGTTGGCTGCCCGTCTGTCACCGGCTCAGGTGACGGGGTAGCAGAGGTCACAAGGGGCCTCTTCTTTCCATCCACATATTTCCTGGCTTTTTTCACCCATGGATTGTCGGGATTCGCACAGACTTTGATGCCTTTAACTGTGACAAATCTGTAAGGAGGCAAGTATAAATGCATCAGCCATATATACGTTAAGGAAGTGATTGATTGATTGATTGATTGATCAAATAGGTCTTTAGACAGACTGATAAAGAAATTAAACCCAGGAGCTGACTTCATTATGCTAGTTGTTTATATCAATCTTATACAGTAGTTTTGTGTTAATTCTTACAGCCACATTTTTTTCATGTATATTCAGCTAATTTTTTTTTTTTTTTATGAAATAATAAATTCCATACTCCAATTAATTTTATAAATTTAATGAAGACCGTAAGCACCTCAGTAAAAAAAATGAAGGCCTGCAGTTAATTTTTCCCACCATTTTGAGCTTGGTAGTTCTGGCACTGATTGTCCTAAAAATGAATATGCATTCTGTACTTACACCACGGCATCTACTGGACAGACGCCACCCTTTCTCTGCAGGTAGTAGGAATTGATTCGGTTCAGGCGCAGGACAGTTTCAGAGGTTTTCAGACAGCATGAGCTCACACGGCCACTTGCTGTTAAAAACAGACAGTTTGTTAGATTTAAATTTGACTGCCTTTCAAGTTTTTCGTTTAGCATTTCCGCACACTGCATTTGCAAATGCCCGCTCTTTAAATCTGAGGATGAGACAAGAAACACGGCTAAAACTTAAAGACAGAAGGAAGAGATGAATGCTCGACGAAGACTCGTGTTCCAAAATAGGTGACAGGGTGAAAAAAAATAAGAGATAACATTCCTTACAATCTAGAACAACAAACTTCGAATATTGTCAACAAGACAAGAATTCCTCCAGCTCGATCAGAATCCAGAGTCCCAATATGACCAGAGACCACACCAACTGCCCAATTAGATCCCCAGGCTTCAAGTTTGGACCAAGAGTTGCGTGATTACTGTACATCTCCGCTAATACCAGAAGTCACCAAATTAGATCCCCATCAAAGACCAAACGTATGCTCACTTAGAGCGCCAATAATCACCAGAGTGTCCCCACTAAGAGCAATGCAGAATTAAAGACCCTCACATTGGCTGGCAGAAGGACACAGCAGGAGCACCATGAGGCAGGGGAATAAACTCCAGAGGGTCTTCATTTCTTCACGTAGGTCTCTGATGTTTTAACAGTCATCAGAATGGACAGGCTTTTTAAAGCAGACAACGCAGAAAGGAAAAGAACAATTTGGTTTTCCTCCCACAGACCCCTCCCCCCGTCACCTAACAGCAAAACCCCCCCACCGAGGCTGGGCACCTAGAGACCCCTGTCAAGTGATGCGCGTGGGAGGCAGATGGTGTGACAGTGTAAGTTCCGGTGCGGCCATGTGGCTTTGTTCACTACAGTTAAAGCGCACTCGCGCTTGCTTCAAGGGCATCGAGAGTTAAAGCCCAAATTAAATCCAGAGGAAGCTTTCTGTCACTGCACTGTTTAGCACCAAGCCCAGCTTCTGTTGACTTATAAGCTCTTGCTGGTTGATGAGTTTGACCAAACCTTTTTTTTTTACCATAGGACTCAAAGGAAAATGTAGACATCGTGCTGTGGAAAGCATGCTATGAGAAGCATGGTTTTTTGCGTGGCATTGAACCCTGACTCCTTGTGGTCAAAAATCCTCTGCCCAGTTCACCCCTTATCTCCCAAAGCAACTCCCATCATCTGGTTCCGATGATGTTACTAATGTAGTAAAAGCTGATGGAAAACCCCGAGATTTCCGAAGCTTGGTTATGGTTTGCTTAACTGGACTTCATTGTTTTTTTTTTGTTTTTTTTTTTTAGTCCTTTCCTCTTTTGTCCTTTCAGCTTTGGCTGTGTGTGTGAAACAGAAGTTACTTTTGGTGCCTGAAACCTCCAGTCCTTTGATATTTACAAGGTCCTATATTTAGAGTTTTCACTGTCACCACAGGGTTATGAGTTTAATCCCCAGGTGCCGAACATCTGAACCCATGACCCACTGAAGTTAGGACACCACTTCTGCTAAACAAAACAGGAATTTTTATTCACCCACTTTACACCACATAACTTTGAATGAATGAATTCAGCTTACAGGAAAAGCAAAGATCTACATGAGAAATAAAGCATACATTACAAAAACTTTTGTCATCGAATGGAACATTACATTTGGCTCAGCTGGTGATTCATAAATTATTAATAATGCCCTTCCAATACTAGTGATATTTCATGTTCTTAATGTCACTGTCCTTGTGGTTGTGTTTAGGTATTTTTTGGAGCCACAAAGGCCCCCCATGATGGCTGCTTCTGCGGCTGGACTGCAGCCAAGGGGAAATTCACAGCTGCACCTCATTGCAAGTGGAAGAAACACTTGGTCAGAACTAACTGACAGCCCCCGACCCCAGCGATGAATCACAAGATTAAGTGAAGCTCTTCCTGCACTATTCTCAGTAGATGCCTTCTTGATATCTGAACTCTTCATCTAAGAGTGAAAGTGATAACGTTTTTAAAGCATTTTAAAGCAAAAAAAAAAACATTTTCTGGGTCAGGAGTAAATGTCAACATTTAAAGATGTATCTTCATCTACATTCTTGTCATAAAAATTGTCATCATAGTCCAACTTTCTACCACTCATCCAATTAAAACCAAATTCTGCACAGCAATTCATCATGCCGTATGTCTTTTTTCTGTTTTGACCATTTTTAGCACCGAGAAAGAACAGTTTTGCAATGCCCGACACATTCGAGCTGACCCCAGAAAACACTGACAGTGCACATTTCATTCCCTATGCAGAACCCTCTCCACTCCTTAGAGGTGACACACATATTTCCTAACACACCTGGTATGTTTTACGATATGGAAGAAGCAGTGAATACATGTTCTGGCAGGCTGATTTCAGAAAGATCACTGCCTGCCACTTAAATAATACTTCTTACCTGACATACACCTGTGGTGGTTCAACGAGAAAATAAAACCAAGGGAACATAACAAGTGAAATCGGCCTTGTAGAGGATCGTTCACTTGGTCTGTGCTTGGTATGTCCAGTTAAACACACCCTTGGGGTTTCTGTTCATCTACTGACTGACTTTTTCAAGAAATACAGCATCAATGACAAGCTCCAGTTAGATCTGTGTATTAAACCATTACTGTGTGGATATGTTCATATATTTTTAAAGGACAACTCTAGTTGCCAGGGTGTTGCTGTCAAAGCTATGTTTTGATTTCTTAAAATCAATGACTCCATCAATGATTAATCTGTGTGTCTTTGTCAGGGCATCACCCTGAAATGTCTCTCCCTCCAGCTCCGTTTTTGTTGCTTGTTGTTCCAGAGCTGAATGATTGATGTATGTATATTCATTCATTCATTCATTCATTCAGCTGCTACTGATTGATTGACTGATGGTGAGAGGCTCATCGTCACAGTAGCAGTGGGCGCTTCTGTTGTGATTTGTACCTTCTCAGTTGTCAGTGGTCCTTCACCCCCAGCTGAGGCATATCTGAACTAAATCATACAAACAGACTAGCCTTCAGCTGCAGAATATCTCAATAAGATTTCGCAAGCAGACACATGAAAAACAGTTGGAAAATAATTTTCTTTACAGTGGTGTCATGTAAAACACATCTTACTGCCTATCTTTTACATACAGTATGTGTCAAGTCAAAAAACAAAAAAATAGGAGACACTCCAGTCCAGAAAGAAAGTTTTTATTCACCCTTTTGATTTCAAAATCCCAGTTCTACTATTTTCAGACACTTAAGTACAGATTACCATTAGAGCAAATACTGAGAACCCAAAACCAGATTTATCAAAAATAAGAATGTACCTCAATGACAAGACACAGTGCCCAGTTAAATGGCTCATTAAAGCTGATTTTGCTTAATGTGATGCTATTGATGCTTTAATGTATTCATTCATTCATTAGTTCAGCTGCTACTACTTCATAGTATCAGCTGCTATTACTCACCTAGCTGAATGTCCTTTCAGTGCCTCAAGACTAGCATTCCAGGTTTTAAGTGGACATCTAGCCCTTACTGAATCAGGGTCCACACAGAATTTTCTGCCTCTTTGTGTAGTACATCTGAAAGTAAATGAGAACGCAGCAGGTTGAATTATGCACATCAACCACAAATAATCACAAATCCTTTGTTCTTATATCAGTTCCATGGAAAACATGTTCTATGGAATCTCTAAATTATTTGTCTGTTGTTGAAATGCAAGTGGGACTGAGCTTGCTAGGCGTGCAGACGAGAGACCTCCAAGGAAACAGAGGGTGAAGCTGGAACTGCTGTTTTGTCAGCCAGCAGGGGGCAGTCTCCCTGCTGGACCGATTATATGGTGAGCATTCTGGTGAGAAATTTGGTGCCCATCATCACCCAGTTGGATGGTGGTTGTGGTGAGTCACCACCCCCTCACTGGAAAGTACCTTGTGGTGAATGCAATGGTGGTGCCCCTCTGTGTTTATGGAGATGAAAGGGTTAAAGCGCTCCCACGCTGTGGTCTGAAGATGGCAACAATCAAGTTTTTGGATCAAATCGTTATTCATTAGATGTAAAACTACTTGATACCAGAACTTACATAACTGCTTCCAAAGGGCATCCATGAGAAACAGTGACATTACAACAATCCTTTAGAAGATTCACTGGGACCCGCAGCTGCACATATTTAAGACAGCATAATGAGCCTGAAAAAGAGAGATTCGTAAGAGATTCATTTCATTATTTCCTGCAGTGAAACATCTATACATACCAAAGGTCTCATCTTTCATTTAATCAAAGTTATGAAGATGTCCTCTTTGTTTAATTTGTCCATTTGACTCAGTAGAGGGACTCCTAAGGTCATGTAGAGGGTTGGAGAATTCATATCTGTTATACAGAGGTTGTGTCCCCATATTATTGACTGATCATGTAAGTTATGTATATCATGTATGTTAATGTTTTAATGGTTAATGAACCTTTTCAGATTGTACCAGAAAAGTGATTCAAGTTTCAGGTTTGAATCTTGCTTGAGGCACTGCTGTTGTAGGCTTCAGCAAGATATTTATCCTGAATTGTTCTCTGAATTCAGCTGTTTAGATCGATAGAAATTTAGCTCATGTGCGTTCCTTAGGTGAGGATGTCTGCTAAGTAAATTAAACACTGATAAGAAGATGAAATAGAAGATTTATTGATATTTTTGTAAATAAGTCGGCCCAAAGAGTATAGGGATTAATACATTCCTTACTATCAGTGAGTTTGTCCATCTCACAGTGTTCATCTACCAAACTATCTGATAAATATGCCCCACTTCCTACGCATGGGAAGTAAATTAGGTGATACACACAAGTGTTGTCTGGAGTGGGGGTTGGGGGTTGGGGTTGAGGTTGGGGTTGGCATCGGGGAGCGAGGGGGTGGTTAGGGTAAGGTTCAATGCCGTCAAATCACATTTGTGAGACAGCAGAGCAGAGAAATGTAGGTTCTGGCGCAGATATGCAGCTTTACATGTTACAGTCTGTGAGTGCTACAGGCCTACAGGCCTCTGTGGGGCTTTGTGCTTGCTTAAAAGGCACCTGAATCTGCAATAAAGCACAGACAAAACGCACAAGCAATTGGGTGGCAGGGTAGTGCACTGGTAGAAGCGGGGCTTCTAACTGAAAGGTTGCTGGTTCGATTCCCTGCTGCTTTAAACCAGCATCGCCTCAGTAAACGTCCATCTGCAATCCGGGTTTAAATTGTAAAGTCCGTAAGTCTCCCGGGCTAAGAGCGTTTGCTGAAATGACAATAAAGATAATGTAATAATAGTGTAATCGTCCAGAGTAGCTGCAGAGTTTACATTTTAGCTGAAAACAACAATTCATTATTTAGTCAACCAGGGTGATCATCTAAATATGTGGTGGTTGACACAAACAACAAAACACTTGTTACTGTTGTAGCAGTGATTGTGAACAAGTAAGTATTTTGCCGGGGTAAAAATTGCAGACAGTTCTTCAATTGTTAATTTACATTTTTTATGTCCAATAACAAACCTCACGAACTACACAGACATTCTCTCAGACAAAATAACTGCAGTCCAACTGGTTGAGTACTGACTTAGTTTCTCCTTTATGGAGAGGTAAAAAATGCACAGTTCTGTTCTGGGGACATTGTTGTAGGACTTGTCATTTTAACATTAAATAGTTAGAAAGCATGTGCCATTTTGAGATTTGTGGTTTAAATCTGAAGATGTGCATACAAACACATTTAGGAAGCCACCCCATCTTAATAAAAAAAATCTTACATCTTGGAAAAAACAGATTTAGCAGAAATTTGGGGAAAATCACACGAAAAGTTTTGCTGTTATGCTTTACATTAACTACCCAATAAAATAAGTCAATGTAACCTCCCACCAGGAAAAACTGCAAAAAGGTGGGCTGGATTTGAATGCTGCACCCACAGGAGCACCAAGCCTGCTCCTGCAATGACAGTCCCCTGTGTTTTTCAGAGCAAAACTCTCACTTTCATTACTGTTCATAATTTCATCCCAGGCGCCTTGCTATCCACTCTAAACATGAGCACAGATACTGTATTTACTGTGACAATATATCCATCTCCTTCTTCCCGACTATGAAAGAGAGCCTTCACCATCTCACCCTACAAACTAAGTGTTAGTTGTGTGTCAGTTGTTTGATTGTTCACATGTTGTAATTTGTCTGGGAACCAGCCTATTGGCTAACAAGCCACACCTGACTAATTGTAGGCTGATTAAATACAGGTGTCGCTGGAGAGCAGGAGGAAGGCTCATTTTGACCCTGCTGTTGGTATAGGTGTAGCCTGGTTTTCTTTGTTTTGTTTGTTCAGTTTTAAAATAAGTTATTGTTTCTTTTAACCTTTTGTTCTTTCTGCTCATTTATGGGAGAAGTGTCACTCGCAGCTTGTCTACACCAACCCTTCATCCGGCAGGTTCCAGTTGTTCTGGGGGTGTCTGCATCCCTGAGCTGGCTGTGACTGTTCTGTTTTGAACCACACCCCCTCCAAGAATGTTGACATCAGGACACTGACAGTTTCAACAATGGGAAAGTCAGAACAGTCAATGTGATGGACACAGATCTGGATATCTAGTCATCATAGAATATCTGTGAACATCAGCGAAAGAGTCTGAGAGGTGAAGCTGGCCAGGAGTCTCTAGGTGGAAATGTAACCCAATGTTTGTTTACACCAGTATTTATTTTGAGGGCCGTTACATACTGAGAGTGTGTCAGAGTGCAGGCGGCCAGTAAACGCAACATACAGTAAACTGCCAGATGAATATTGGCATTCAGCTTTTGTTCTTTTGTCTCAATATTAGATTTTAACATTTAATATCGCTCACTTTCTCTTTCTCACCTCTGGGCTTTTTCTCACACACACATACAATCACACACACACTCACAACAGTTCACAACACAATGTTTGTGCTGCACAAACACCATTTCTGTGACTGCGAGAAGACTTTGATACCACATGACATGACACCATCAACAGGACGTGAACTCAGAGAAGGAGGATGTTTGTGTGACTGACCACAGAAGCCAGCCTGTTTACCTGTGTGTGTTAAACTAGAGTAAGCTTCATCAGCCTTTCCAAATTCTGTGCTTATGCACTGAATACAGCACATTATCTTACAGTACTGAGCAGAATATTTATTTTCAGTAATACTTTTTCATGTGCAATATCACCTGGAATGCATTTTTTCGTCTATGAAGAGCACAAAGACAGATTTCACTTAAACAGTCACGACAACATACAACAACCTATTTTCTTAATTTTGCAGTCTTATCCAATATGTACATTGTTATTGTATTACTTCTTTATGACTTCCTTGTTCACATCTATAAAAAACAAACATATCAGTCTTAGATTCAATGGTGATAATAACTAAGAATGCACTCAAAAATACTCAAAAGGGCATGGAACGAATATTTATCTGAATATGATTTGAGGTCTCAACCTAAAGAAGCACAATATTGCTGGTCCGCTGTTTTGTAACTGTGTGCTGTCATAAAGTGACTAACATTGCTTACTTTGGATTGATTAATTGTGCTTACATTTGTTGCTGTGAGTGTCTGCCATATGAACAAATGTTAGTGTAAACTCAAATGAGATCAAGACTCAGAGGAACACTGATAAATACTTGGAAAAGTGCATGGGATCATTATCAGTTCATTGCCATCAGCGTACAGTGTGTTCACCTGCATGCAGCCCACACACACACACACACACACACACACACACACACGTGTCACGTTAGAGGATTATACTGTATGCCTCTACAGCCTCCTCACCAGCTTTCACTCTTCTCTCTCCCTCTCTTTGTTTCTCTCAGTTTTCAGTTTCCATTTCAAGGTGCCTTATTGCCATAACAACATTTTTTAATTTAAAATATTAATGACATCAGGCCTATAGCATCCTGTTTCAATGGCTAAGTCTGTATTTTGTAAGGATCTACCTCCTTCTATCTCTCTCTTGTATTTCCTGTGGCCTGTCTATCTAAAATACGACAAAAAATGCTATACATTGCAACATGCAACAGCCATAATTATAGTAACGACAGGCCTGTAGTGTCCTGGTTCAATGTCCAAGTCTGGATTTTGTAAGGATCTGTCTTTTTCTATCGTCACCTTGGGGACAACCTGTTTTATACACTGTTTCAATATGAGGTGTGTGTGTGTGTGTGTGTGTATGTCTCTGTTTGAGTGTTTGTGTTTGTGGAGTGAGAAAGAGAGAGGGAGGGTGTAAGACAAAGCGTGTGTGTACAGCATGTGAAAGTGATGTGTGCATGACTGTATACCTGTGACTGAAAGATAAGGTGAGAATGGGGCTGAGGACTGTCTGTAGGTCTGTGTGTGAGAGAGAGAGAGTGTGGGTGTGAATGAGTGGGTGGGTGGTTATGGTGGGATTGTGAAAACTGTGAGGAGGATGAGGAAGAGGAGGAAGATGAAGCCCAAAGCCCTCTGTGTAAAATGAAAACTAACAGGAACATTAAGCAAACTTGACCAATAGGAACGGGAAAAAGCTGACCAATAGGAAGAGGACTCATGTCAGTCTCACAGAGATGCCATAAATTAAAGGACCAGAGTGTCAAAATAACACTGTCTTCAGAAACCGTAGCTATCAATGGAAACTTTAACACTCAGGACTGCTGGTTCTGCATTCTTCATTAATAGAGGACTTTATAAATAGGAAGGCAACTCTTTGCCATGTATGGCTATATCAAATTGGCAATATAAAAGCTTAGAACAAACTGAGAGACACCATACTACCATATCTGTGTGCTCCACATTATGGAGGATTTATGAAAACACTGAAACAAATATTTTGATAGCAAAAAGGCACAATATTAGATGCTGCTTCCTCACTGTAGTTTTGTAGTTTATGAAAAGTCCACCAGAGGGCGACCCATCACTAATAAGCCGTCTCTCGGGTTCATGCTATCCCTGAATTAGCCCTGGTTTACATTTAGTTGTGTTTGGTTTGAATATTCAGCTGTGTTTGATGAAAGTACATCCTTCAAAGTTAAAAAGCACATTTTATTTTTTAATCCATGCTCACTTTACAACAGCATTTCTTAAAGCAATTAGCCAAATGCATTAAAAAGTTTTCTTAAACATTAATGGCAAATATAAAAGCATTCATTTGCCCACTTTAATTACAGCTGTGGTGGATGAAAGAGAAAATAAAAGCCTGGGAGAATGTTTGGTTGGACATGACAAGTGAAATCAATCTTGTAAGAATTATTTACTGTGCTTGGTGCCTCTAGCTAAACACATTCCTGGGGTTTCTGTTCATCTGCTGACTGACATCAAGAACAAAACTGTAATGCCAAGCTCCAGGTACATCTGCATATTAAACCATAACTGTATGGTCAAGTATCCATATTTTTAGAGGATAACTTTAGTTGCCCTCTATGTTGGAGTCAAAGCTGTATTTTGATTTCTTCAAATCAATGACTCCATCAATGATAAAGCATTTCTCAATCAGGAGTGTCCTCGTCGGGGCGTCAATCTGAAATGTCTCTTCCTCCGGCTTTGTTTTTGTTGTTTGTTGTTCCGGCGTTGAATGGTGAGGTGAGAGGCTCACTGTCACAGGTGGAGTTGGTTGCTCTGTTGTGATTTCTACCTTCTCAGTTGACAGTGGTCTTTCACCCTCATAGCCACCTGCAGCATATCTAAAAATTTACAGAGACACCATGTTTAACTGCTTACTCATAGTGTATGTGAAATAAAAGTCAAGAAACAAAATAGAAGGCATTCTAGTCCACAAAGATAATACTCACCCTTCCATCATTACAATTTTTCTGTTGCCAGATGCAGTCACTGACACATGATCCTCATTTTCAACTGTTGTTTTTCTAGACAATGTCACTGGAGTCACTGTCACAGGTGGAGTTGGTTGCTCTGTTGTGATTTCTACCTTTTCAGTTGTCAGTGGTCTTTCACCCCCAGCTGGGGCATATCTGGAAAAAATCAAACAGACATGCCTTCAGCTGCAGAATATCTAAATAAGATTATGCAAGCAGACACATGAAAAACAGGTGGAAAATAATTTTCTTTACAGCGGTGTCATGTACAACACATCTTACTGCCTATCTTTTACATACAGTATGTGTCAAGTCAAAAAACAAAAAAAATGGAGATCCTCCAGTCCAGAAAAAAAGCTTTTATTCACCCTTCTGATTTCAAAATCCCAGTTCCATTATTTTCAGACACTGACAGTAGATCTTCATCTTCATATTCATCTTCATACTCAGCAGCGGTATGTCTAAACAAATTTACACAAACAGACAAAGTAAGAGGAGGCAAAAAAGCTTGACTCAGATAAATACGCCCTGATGCCATTGTTTGAATACTAGAAGTATACAAAATTATGTTTTGGAATTGGAGGTTCATGTGGTAATTGGGGACCATGACAGTAGATATGTATCTGAATGGATAGGGAGTACAACTTTGTTTGATATAAGCTGTTCAGAAGTGATAAAACTAGCCAAAGAGGAGGTAGGGTAGACCTGTACATCTAAAAAAATGTCAGCATATAAGAAACTGCAGGAACTGATTTGCTAAATCCTAGTGAAGGTATGTTTATTAAATCACTGCAGGAAAATTAGAAGGGCCTAAATGTACAAATATGATATCAGCCACTGGGATCAGATTATAACACTACGCTGTATGACAGTATCAGAACAGTCTGTCAGGAAGTGGACATTAGAAATGGACGATGTAAATGGAAAACATTTTATGATGTGGGGAAATTCTGAGATGGATTTTTTGGATAATTTTTGGTAGATAATTTAGATATTTTTAGATTTTTATTTACCTCCCTTGCTAGAGGCCAGTTCATGCCTTGACTTATTATTTAAATTTGTAATTATACTGATGGAATTTTAAGTACTGATGTGCAGTATTGCACATGTAGAAATATCCAGCCCCACAATTTTTAATGTGATTTTCATTTAGTTTCAGTCCTTTTAAGGCAATATGGTGCATTCCTTGCAATAGGGTCCTGTCTCTTTAAGAAACGCCTGTAATGAAAAGGCTGGATTGGAAATGCAAATGATGAATGGAGCCACAGTTGTTGTGTAGCTGTAATTTGCAAAGAAAAGACATCCTCCTGGGAAGGAGTTAAGGAAATAAAGTTGCTGCTTAAAAATAAGGTTTTAATCCCTAGTGATCCTGTCTAATTGTGTGTAACTCTGGACAGGGAGTCAGACTCATGACACTACATTCATACACAACAGTGCTGCAAACGACTGATTTGAAATGCATTACATTACATTATTGCCATTTAGCAGACACTCTTACCCAGAGCGACTTACACCAGCTACAATGTTAGCCATTTATACAGCTGGATAGTTACTGAGGCGATTAGGGGTTAAGTACCTTGCCTAAGGGTACAACGGCAGTGCCCCAGCAGGGAATCGAACTGGCAACCTTTTGGTTGAGTCATGCTCCTTAACCACTATGGTGCACTGCCACCCCAAATGCTTGTGGGATGCATTCCGTGTGATTGCTGACCTTCCTCCTGTTGGCTGAGGTGAGGGGACTGCAGCTGTCTGGTGTGATGCTTCCTTTCCATCCACATAGTCGGGGTCATTAGTCTCTGGCTTTTCCACCCGTGGTTTGCTGGGCTTTGAGCATTCCCTCAAACATCTGAATGTGCAAAAACATATTAGTGGGATGTACGATCAATGTAAGAGTCCTGCCTATGCCACCTTGTTTGACGGAGATCAAGGTCCTCTTTAGGTATTCAGCTTACTGTCTTTAAGTACAGGTTGCCATTACTGAGTACAAATACTGAGGAGAACCCAAAACCAGATTTATCAAAAATAAGAATGTACCTCATCAATGACAAGACACAGTGCCCAGTTAAATGGCTCATTAAAGCTGATTTTGCTTAATGTGATGCTATTGATGCTTTAATGTATTCATTCATTCATTCATTCAGCTGCTACTACTTCATAGTATCAGCTGCTATTACTCACCTAGCTGAATGTCCTTTCAGTGCCTCAAGACTAGCATTCCAGGTTTTAAGTGGACATCTAGCCCTTACTGAATCAGGGTCCACACAGAATTTTCTGCCTCTTTGTGTAGTACATCTGAAAGTAAATGAGAACGCAGCAGGTTGAATTATGCACATCAACCACAATTAATCACAAATCCTTTGTTCTTATATCAATTCCATGGAAAACATGTTCTATGGAATCTCTAAATTATTTGTCTGTTGTTGAAATGCAAGTGGGATTGAGCTTGCTAGGCGCGCAGACAAGAGACCTCCAAGGAAACAGAGGGTGAAGCTGGAACTGCTGTTTTGTCAGCCAGCAGGGGGCAGTCTCCCTGCTGGACCGATTATATGGTGAGCATTCTGATGAGAAAATTGGTGCCCATCATCACCCAGTTGGATGGTGGCTGTGGTGAGTCACCACCCCCTCACTGGAAAGTACCTTGTGGTGAATGCAATGGTGGTGCCCCTCTGTGTTTATGGAGATGAAAGGGTTAAAGCGCTCCCACGCTGTGGTTTGAAGATGGCAACAATCAAGTTTTTGAATCAAATCATTATTCACTAGATGTAAGACTGCTTGATACCAGAACTTACATAACTGCTTCCAAAGGGCATCCATGAGAAACAGTGACATTACAACAATCCTTTAGAAGATTCACTGGGACCCGCAGCTGCACGTATTTAAGACAGCATAATGACCCTGAAAAAGAGAGATTCGTAAGAGATTCATTTCATTATTTCCTGCAGTGAAACATCTACACATTCCAAAGGTCTCATCTTTCATTTAATTAAAGTTATGAAGATGTCCTCTTTGTTTAATTTGTCCATTTGACTCAGTAGAGGGACTCCTAAGGTCATGTAGAGGGTTGGAGACTTCTTATCTGTAATACAGGGGTTGTATCCCCATACTTTTGGCTGATCATGTAAGTTATGTATATCATGTATGTGAGAGACAGAAGGGTCTGGTGTAATATGTAATGGTTAACGGTAACTGTTCACATTGTTCCAGAAAAGTGATTCAAATTTCAGGTTTGAATCTTGCTTGAGGCATTGCTGTTGTAGGCTTCAGCAAGATATTTATCCTGAATTGTTCTCTGAATTCAGCTGTTTAGATTGATAAAAATTTTGGTCATGAATTGATTGATATTTTTGTAAATAATTTTAGAACTCAAACTATCCTTTGTTCCAGATACGCCTTTTTCTTTGTCCACTATCCCATATATTTTATCAAACCGAATACTATATTCTAAAAACTGAGAGGTAACTAGAAATTAAGGCATTTCAGCCTGAGTAACAAGTCAGCTTTTATATTTCATTGATCACATGCAAGCAAGCCCTTACTTTTTCCATCTTCCCCAATGTCATGACCAGCTAGATCAGCTTAAGCAATGATTCTTATCAACCAGGAGGAGGGAAAATAGACCAGATCTTTTCATAAACATCTCAACAACATCTTTTTACTCTTGTTTTAATGAAACAATGTTTATCACTATCATCATTACCATTCTCCAAAGAAATATGCTCACCCACTTCTGGTAAAGTCAGCCCAAAGAGTATTATAGGGATTATTACATTCCTTACTGTCAGCGAGTGTGTCTGGGAGTAAATTAGGTTATAGGTGTTGTCTGGGTTTGGGGTTGGGGTTGGCATCGGGGAGCAGGGGGGTGGTTAGGGTAAAGTTCAACGCTGTCAAATCACATTTGTGAGACAGCAGAGCAGAGAAATGTAGGTTCTGGCACAGATGTGCAGCTTTACATGTTACAACGCATAAGTGCTAACAACAACCAACAGGCCTCCTGCTCACTGCAGAGTTAGATTTTAGCTGGAACCATTTATTCATTAATTAATCACCTAAGGGTGATCATCTAAATATGTGTTGGGTGACACAAACAACAAAATACTTGTTATTGTTATAGCAGTGATGGTGACTGATTAAGTAAAAATTACAGACAGTTCTTCAGTTATCACTGATTGTTTCTGTTACTTTACTGAGTACTGACTTAGTTTCTCCCTTATGGAGAGGTAAAAGATGCACAGCTCTGTTCTGGGGACATTGTTGTAGGACTTGTCATTTTCCATGAGACTGAGGTCATAAATATTGCAAAATACATCGCAACTTTAAATAGTTAGAAACCATGTAACATTTTATGATACGTGGTTTAAGTCTGAAGATGTGCATACACAAACAAATTTAGAAAGCCTCCCAATCTTAATAAAAAAAATCTTACATCTTGGAAAAAACAGATTTAGCAGAAATTTGGGGAAAATCACACGAAAAGTTTTGCTGTTATGCTTTACATTAACTACCCAATAAAATAAGTCAATGTAACCTCCCACCAGGAAAAACTGCAAAAAGGTGGGCTGGATTTGAATTCTGCACCCACAGGAGCACCAAGCGTGCTCCTGCAATGACAGTCCCATGTTTTTCAGAGCAAAACTCTCACTTTCATTACTGTTCATAATTTCATCCCAGGCGCCTTGCTGTCCACCCTGAGCATGACAGAAATACTCTACTTACTGTAACCAGATATCCACCTCCTGCTATATACACACTTAGTGTGTAATAATTATATATATATATACATACATACATACACACATATACATACACTACTTCCCAACCAGTTTAGCAAGTTGTAGTTGTTCTGGGGGTGTCTGCGTTCCTGTGCTGACTGTGACTGTTCTGCTTCTCGCCACGGTCCCTCCAGGAACATTGACATCAAGGCAGTAAATCAGGACACTGACAGTTTCAACAATGGGAAAGACAGAACTGTGAATGTGAAGGACACAGATCTGGATATCTAGTCATTATACAATATCTGTGAACAAGCGAAAGTCTGAGAGGTGACGCTGGCCAGGAGCCTCTAGGCTGAAATGTATCCCAATGTTTATTTACGCCAGTACTTATTTTAAGGGCCTTTAGATACTGAGAGTGTGTCAGAGTGCAGGCGGCAAGTAAACGCAAAATATAGTAAACTTTCAGATGAAGCATTGGAATGTTGCTATTCGGCTTTTTTGTTTCTTTGCTTCTTATGTCTCAGTGTTAGATTTTAGTGTTTAAAATCTCTCACTTTCTCTTTCTCACCTGTGGGCTCTTTCCCACAGACACAAACAAGCACACACACACACACACACACACACTCGCAACAGTTCACAACATGTTTTTGCTGCACAAACACCATTGCTGTGAGTGCGAGAAGAATTTGATACCACATGACATGACACCATCAACAGGACGTGAACTCAGAGAAGGTGGATGTTTGTGTGACTGACCACAGAAGCCAGCCTGTTTACCTGTGTGTGCTAAACTAGAGTTTGATCGGCCTTTCCAAATTCTGTGCTTGTGCACCAAAAACAGCACATTACCCTTGCTTTACTGAGCTGAATACTTATTTGCAGTAATACTTTTTCATGTATAATATCACACAGAACACATTTTGTCTTCTCTAAGAAGCTCGCAGCCAGATTTCACTTGGGCACGAATGTGAACACAAAACAATTTTTTCTTACTTTTCAGTCTTATCAACTATGTACATTATTATTGTATTACTTCTTCACAACTTCCTTTGTCAAATTTATAAAAAAAAAAAAAAAAAACAGTCTATCGATGGGGTACATTTTGGATACAATGCTGATAATAACAGAGAATGCACTCAACCGTACTGAAAAAGGGCAAAAAATGAATATTCATCTGAGTATGATCTGAGGCCTCAGATGACAGAAGCACAATAGTGTTGCTCTACTAGCTGTGCTGGGAACTGTATCCTGTCAGAAAGTAACTAAGATTGTTCCCTGTTGTAAGTTTCTCTGGATAAGTGTGTCTGCCGTATGAAAAAATGGTAGTGTAAACTCAGACGAACACTGATAAATACTTGGAAAAAGTGCATGGGATCATTATCAGTTCATTGCCATCAGCGTACAGTGTGTTCACCTGCATGCAGCCCACACACACACACACACACACACACACACACGTGTCACATTAGAGGATTATACTGTATGCCTCTACAGCCTCCTCAGCAGCTTTCACTCTTCTCTCTCCCTCTCTTTGTTTCTCTCAGTTTTCAGTTTCCATTTCAAGGTGCCTTATTCGCATAACATTTTTTAATTTAATATATAAATGACATCAGGCCTATAGTGTCCTGTTTCAATGGCTAAGTCTGTATTTTGTAAGGATCTACCTCCTTCTATTTCTCTCTCTCTTGTACCTGTGGCCTGTCACTGTTTCATCCCGTGGACAATTTGTTTCATACAGTATTTCGGTCTGAGGTGTGTGCGTGTTCAAGTGTCTGTGTGGGGTGAGAAAGATAAAGAAGGAGGGTGTGGGAGGAAGCATGTGAGTGTACAGCATGTGAAAGTGATGTACGGTGAGAATGTAAGGTGAGAATGGAGCTGAGGACTGTGTGTATGTCTGCATGTGTGTGTGTATGTGTGAGTGGGTGTGTGTGTCTGTCTGCTTGTGTGACAGTGTGTGTGTGTGTGTGTGTGTGTGTGAGTGTGTGAGAGAGTGTATGAGTGGATGGGTGTGTGTGTGTATGTGTGTGCGTGAGAGAGAGAGAGAGAGAGAGAGTGAATGAGTAGGTGGGTGGCTATGGTGGGAGTGTGAAAACTGTGAGGAGGATGAGGAAGAGGAGGAAGGTGAAGCCCAAAGCCTTCTGTGTAAAATGAAAACTAACAGGAACATTGAGCAAATCTGACCAATAGGAACAGGAAAAAGCTGACCAATAAGAACAGGAAAAAAGTTGACCAGGAGGAAGAGGACTCATGTCTGTCTTACAGAGATGTTTGCTTTCTTTTTGACATGCTATCATATCATAAACATACCATCCTGCAGAAATCATAAATTAAAGGACCAGAGTGTCAAAATAACACTATCCTCATAAACCGTAGCTATCAATGGAAATTTGATATTCATTACTGCTGTTTCTGCGTTCTTCATTAATAGAGGATCAGCAGTATAAAAGCTTAGAACAAACTGAGAGACACCATATTACCATACTACTATGATAACACTGAAACAAATATGTTAAGAACAAAATGGTACAATATTAGATGCTGCTTCTTCAGAGTGTAGTTATGCAGTTTATGAAAAGTCCACCAGATGGCGACCCATCACTAATAAGCCATTTCTCGGGTTCATGCTATCCCTGTATTAGCCCTGGTTTACATTTAGTTGTGTTTGGTTTGAATATTCAGGTGTGTTTGATGAAAGTACATCCTTCAAAGTTAAAAAGCACATTTTATTTTTTAATCCATGCTCACTTTACAACAGCATTTCTTAAAGCAATTAGCCAAATGCATTAAAAAGTTTTCTTAAACATTAATGGCAAATATAAAAGCATTCATTTGCCCACTTTAATTACAGCTGTGGTGGATGAAAGAGAAAATAAAAGCCTGGGAGAATGATTGGTTGGACATGACAAGTGAAATCAGTCTTGTAAGAATTATTTACTGTGCTTGGTGCCTCTAGCTAAACACATTCCTGGGGTTTCTGTTCATCTGCTGACTGACATCAAGAACAAAACTGTAATGCCAAGCTCCAGGTACATCTGCATATTAAACCATAACTGTATGGTCAGGCATCTATATTTGTAGAACATAACTTTAGTTGCCCTCTATGTTGGAGTCAAAGCTGTATTTTGATTTCTTCAAATCAATGACTCCATTGATGATAAAGCATTCCTCAATCAGGAGTTTCCTCATTGGGGCATCACTCTTAAACGTCCCTTCCTCCGGCTGCATTTCTGTGGTTTGTTGCTGTTGAGTAGAATGGTGTGGGGGGAGGCCTGCTGTCACAGGAGCAGTTGGCTCTACTGTTTCAGTTTCTGCCTTTTCGGTTGTCAGAGATTCTTCACCCCAAGCTGAGTCATATCTGAACAAAATTACACAAACAAGACATGCATAAAACAGATAATTCAGTGTCCAGATGTTTGATGTAAAAGACAATTCAGTTTGCAACATATGTGTAATAAATGTCAAGAGAAATGTCAATTCCAGTTTCACTGCTTTTAGATGCTGTAGGTGGATCTTCACTCTCATAGTGAGCTATGCTATGTCTATAACAGGATAAAACAAACGGGCACATTACAAAAAAAGTAAAAAAAAAAAAGGTTTAGAGTACATAACATCACTTGAAATAACAGAAAAAGAAACAGAAGTATCGAGCCTTTCATGTGTATTTTTGTCTCTGGCAGCCGTTCTCTTTGAAAAATGTGAAACGTTTATCTACAACAGTGTTGAGAACTATTGCTATGAAATGAGGTGGATCAGCCACCTGTTATCCCTACATAAAGCAATATGAATTGTTACACACCAGAGGGCACTATACATATACATGTCCATGGCCGAGCAGCTGCGCAATACCAAGCGACAGCTGGAGCACGCCGCCACTGGACTCTGGAGCAGTGGAAACGCGCTCTCTGGAGTCATGAATCACTTGGCAGTCTGATGGACGAATCTGTGTTTGGCAGATGCCAGGAGAGCGCTACCTACCGGAATGCACAGTGCCTACCGTAAAGTTTGGTGGAGGTCTGGGGCTGTTTTTCAGGGTATGGGCTAGGCCCCTTAGTTACAGTGAAGGGTAACATTAATGCTACAGCATACAAAGATATTTTAGACAATTGTATGCTTCCAACTTTGTGGCAACAGTTTGGGGAAGGCCCTTTCCTGTTCCAGCATGACTGTGCCCCTGTGCACAGAGCAACATCCATGAAGACATGGTTTGATGAGTTTGGTGTGGCGGAACTCAGTGGCCTGCACAGAGCCCTGATCTCAACCCCATTGAACACCTTTGGGATGAATTAGAATGCCAATTGCGAGCTAGGCCTTCCCGTACAACATCAGTGCCTGACCTCACAAATGCTCTTTTGGCTAAATGGGCACAAATTCCCACAGACACACTCCAAAATCTTGTGGAAAGCCTTCCCAGAAGAATGGAGGCTGTTATAGCTGCAAAGGGGGGGATCTCCATATTAATGCCCATGGTTTTGGAATGGGATGTCATGTAGTGTGTATATATATGTATGTAGATTGAAATAGTGAAACACATGCAAACACATACTTCCTGTCTCTGTCTACCCTTTCCATAGCTCTCTTCACCCAGTCACTCTCCGGATCAGAGCAAACCCGCATCCCCTTCTTGGTCTGAAACCTGCACATGGAAAGACCTCTGTTGGTTTAATCATACATCTCCTAACAGACTTGGACACAGTTGACCTGGCATTTAATGTTTGCCGTTATCTCCTGCAGTTATGATGATGATGACGACTGTGATTATTATTATATGAAATTGCCGTCTGAAATTAAAATGTTGAGCATCACTTTAAGTACATGGCATGCTCACTTGTTTTTCTATACTCACACAATGGCATCCACTGGACATACACCTGCCTTCTGCACTGTGTAGTCCTTTATTCTATCAAGACTTAATCTTGTCTCTGAAACTCTCAAACAACATTCTCGCGGATACACATGTGCTGTGAAGAAGAAAATATACAATTAGTCCATTTTGTTACAGAGACATAAGGGACACTTCATAACAAAGCTTTTTATGACTTATTATTTCCAGGTGCTACATATTTTCTTTAGTGACTATGCACACTTGATCTTTGACATTTGTCTGCATTGGAAATCTTTGACTTTGGGTCAAAGACCACACTGACTTTCTCCCTCCCCATAAGCCAGGTCCTTGAGATTTCATCACATCCATGTTCAAGGTTAGACTAAGCATATTAAATGTAGTGAGCAAAGTAGCTAGCTAACGTCTGACGGTGAGAGTTGAAACACGCATTATAAAAATAGGATCATCATACCAAAGTAACAATGTAGTAAATATAATTCAAATGCTGCTCAACATTTTTATTCTTTCTTTCTTTCTTTTTTATTTCATTTTATTTTTCTTTTTCATCATCAAATATATTGTCCAATTCCATTGCATTATTGTCATTTAGCAGATGCTCTTATCCACAGCAACTGACATAGATGACAATGTTATCCATTTATGCTGCTGGATGTTTACTGAGGCAATTCTGGGTTAAGTACCTAGCCCAAGGGATTACCAGTCCTGCTTCGTACCATCACACTAAACTGTAGCCTGTTAGGATACATTTTGGTGCTACTGTGCAGTTCAAATTACATACACTGGGGCTGATTCAGACATGAAATTCATGTGCATAAAACCTGTTTAAATGGTTCAGTGGAAAGCTGTGTCCCTTATCAATCGCAGGTACACTCACTTCAATTAAAATGGTAGCGTACTAGCAAGGCTGGCGAAACTTGTGAAGGTTGGCACAGACACGAGCACAATAGAACGGGGGGGTGAAAAATAAATGGCGATAGGCTTGGTTAGATGAAACGAGCCCGGGAGCTGCTTTGCACCGTGTGTTCGGCAATGATACAGATCCCTCACACAAAGCAGCTGTTCGGGCTCTTCGTTATACGTCAGGGTTGCCAGGAGCTGTGGCCACTGTAGCTGCTGCCGCTTCATCCATCCAAGACCGCTTGCGCAATCACAAAAGTCCGCATTTATCGCAGAACATGACCTGTCTTTCAGGATAGCGCCAGCGACCTGTGCAAAACATCACAGGACAGAAGTGCACTCTCCAAACTTAGCGTGTCAAATAGCCTGCGCAGGCCAGCCATCTATCCACTCACGACATTGCCTGTCACATTAGGCAATGTTTAGCACACAAGCTGTCGAAACAGATGTTTTCACAGAATGTTGACGAGTCCACAAACCGCAACATGGACAGAATTTTCAATGTATTGGTCCGATTCTACGATGACGACTTGGACAAAGTTGTACACAGCATCTCGCTACTCTACCGACTTTAACTGAAGTTGCACTTTTCATTTTTAATAGCATTTAAGAAGAAGGAAGTACATGCGTCCCATTTTGTCCGACCCCCACAAAAACAAAACAAAAAAAAATAATAATAGTCAGGCTCAGAAAAATTTGTTGCTTTAAGCCCGGACTGCAGCACTAATTTATGACAGTTTGTAAAGGTGGGTCGCCATGTCTGTGGAATGGACTACCAAGAGGGAGAGACTTACAGGCTGAGACACAGGCCGTCCATGTGACTGTGCAAATGAAGATGGCAGTAGCAGCCATGGTGACACCATCGGAGAGCTTCACTCTTCCTGAGCTACAGCAAACCAGGCGCAGCACTGAGCTTCCAACCCTGCACTCTGGGCTTTTAGAGAGACAAAATGAGACAACCCCTGCCCAACCCTTCCTAACCACAGCTCGCTATCACAGCTCGAGGAAGCGAGTGGGAAAGATAAGTCTGAGGTTGACACTGGTCATTTCTTTTCATGGCAGAGAGATGATACTACTGATATTGCCTCTCACAACCAGTTGTCCATTATCCTGTAGGATGTCGGAGGTGGCAGTGTAGCATAGTGGTTAAGGAGCAAGACTCGTAATCGAAAGGTTGCTGGTTCGATCCCTGCTGGGGCACTGCTGCTGTACCCTTGGGCAAGGTACTTAACCCACAGTTGCCTCAGTAAATATCCAGCTGTGTAAATGGATAACATTGTAATGAACTGTAACCTATGTAAGTCGCTTTGGATAAAAGCATCTGCCAAATGAATAAATGTAAATGTAGATGCTGTAGACACAGTCTGGCCCTTTTCCCTCAATAACTCTTACATACAGGAAAAGTTTGTGAGCCATAGTAGCAATTGTGTCTGACAACAACATTGTTTGCAATCACAGAGGCTACATGCAATGAAAACAGACATAGAAAACAGTTTCTATTTGACAGATATATTGAATTTTATTTTTGAATTCACCCCCTTTTCAATCAATGACATTTTGCACCTTTACTTTTGAAACACAGAATAAGGTAATATCCTCTGGATTGCGTAGCAGGCTATCTTGAGCTGGTGGAGACACTGGGGGTTGACACGTACAGCCACAGCATATCCGTAGACTCTGTCGTAATGAAAAGTGTTCATTGGTCATATGTGCACGCACACATCCTGACCTGTGAGGCAAACAACACTTACAACACTTACACTCCTCACTGTGGAAGTCACTCCGTATGTGAAGGTATTTATTGCCTATTTTCTAACAGCTCAGACAGACTCTGGAAATGAAATGTGTTCTTTATTAGCTGAGTATACCATTTTTCTCCCGGTCTGGGAGTGCTGCTAGCCTGGTCTGACACTGTTGCTCATTTAACTTGAATGGATACAGTAATGTTCTATTGTGCTGGAAGTCGCTCTGAATAAGAGCATCTGCTAAATGCATGTAATGTAATGTAATGTAATGAGTAATGTGTGGTGCCCTCAGCAGTGTACCATCTATACAGCAGCCCTTAGGCCCAGTGACCTGTAACCTCACACTACACCACCCTGCAGACCCACACAGTGTGTGCACAGGTCACTGTCTTCTTCACCATTAGCCAAGAGAGTTGACACATTACGCTCTCAAAGGGAAGTAAAAGTACTGGGTACTTTACCACCGTTGTTGTGTGTTGCAATCCATCTATTTATTCTGAGATTGAGGAAAACCGGCATGTCCCTGCATGGGCAAACAGGCTCCGTTATATCATGGGTCGTGGTCATTGGCTCTAATGTATCCACCTACAGGCCTGCAGGCAATTAGCAGAGCCGCTAAGCAACAAGGGCAATCAGTAAGCCTGTTCAGCCAATGGCCAAGTATGTACAACACCACAGTAAGCTGCCCACCCCATGATCTCTCTCTCTCACACACACACACACACACATACACGACACACACATTACATTACGTTATCGGCATTTAGCAGACACTCTTATCCAACGCAGCTTACCATTTTTAATGTTAGTTGTTTATACAGCCGGATATTTACTGAGGCAGTTCTCGGTTAAGGACTTTGCTCAAGGGTATAGCAGCAGTGCCCTACTGGGCACTTAAACTAGCAGCCTTTTGGTTATGAGCCCTGCACCTTACCACTCTGCTACACTACCACCTCTACACACATATGTAGAGTTGTCTATTTAATCATGTTTGTCACTCATTAGTTATGTGCAACCTGTGCACTAAAACAGTGGATCTGGTCTCCTTTCTCCTCTCAACAGTGCACAATACAACGTGTGTAAAAAAAAAAAAGCACCACTGCTGCAAATGAAAGCAGATACCACCTAACATCACACCATCAACAGGAAGTGACCTCATAAAGGGGAGGATGTTGATGTGAATGACCACAGAAGCCAGCATGCATATCTCTGTGTGCTAAACTAATATAAACTTGGTCAGCCTTTCTAGAGGGTGAATTGACTGTTTTATCTCAGTAATACTACTTCATGTATAATATTACATGCATTTGGTTAAATATTAAACACATTTGGTTTTCTCTGAAATGTACACAGCCAAATTTCCTTCAAGCAGGCATGTGATCACACAACAACTTATTTCATACTGTCCAGGTCCTACCCAATATATTATTGTGTTGCCTCTTTATGACCACCTTGCTCAAATCTGTTGAAAACACAGTCAAGTCAGTATCTGTACGGGCACCTGTATATGTGTTTGATACACTATTTCAGTCTGAGGTGAATATGACTTTATGAATATGAATATGAATATCAATTAAAAGGCAAATTGTTTAACACTTTAACAGGCAATGGAGGGCACTGTCTGGCACCAAACGTCTTGGTACAAATGCCGTCTTAAATATGACCTGTCTCTGCACAAGTTTTTAAAATCACTAAACAGGCACAGAAACGCTTTAAAGACACAGAAGCACCATACCACCTTATCCATGCGCTTCATGACATAGGTAAGGAGGCCTTCATGATAACACTGAAAGACATGCAAAATATTAGATACTGATTTTGCAGTTTGTCAATAGTCCATTTCATTAATGACAGTGTAGTTATGCAGCTGTATAACACAAGGAGTGTGAGAAGTAGTTCTGCAATTTACAAGGAGTCCACCAGAGGGCTTCCTTTCTCTAATAAGCAGTCTTTCAGGGTCGTGGTCTTAGTGCCTTAATGTATGTTTAGTTGTGTTTGATTGAAATATTCAGGTATGCTTCATAAAATTATATGCCTCTAAGTATAAAAAGCACTTACTGTTTTTACAGTATGGTTACTTTACATAGGTTAAAAGTGTATACGAAATACCATCTAAAAGTTACCTCCAAAATTGCTACAGGTACAGAAGCCGAGAATGGCTCTGCTTGCAATTATTTTTTAATGCTGAGATCACAAGTTAATTATCTTTTTATCTCCAGAAAGGCTGATTTCTCGAGATAACAAGATAATTTATCACGGGATAATTATGGAGAACTCAAAAATGAGTGTCTGGTTCATTTGATCACACCTGATTTCAGCCTTCAAGATCAGAAAGACACAATGCAATTTCTGCCTGTGTTAGACCTTGACTGAAGTATAGTCTGATGCGTTGATCAGTAATGGGTACCCCTGATATTTTCAGCTTAAATCAGTTGCTACAGTTGTCAAGATGCCATCTATGCATGCTGGCATGGCACTCCTGATCTCTGATAAACATTATAAGCAGAGGTGGAAACCCCGGCTTCAGAAAGTAAAAGTCCTGCCACGTACTTGTTCCACCCATGCACTACACCATCTGAATTTAATTAGCACAACTCTTCAGCCAGGTAGAGGAGCTAATTAGTGAAATCACCTTGTTTAGTGAATGGCTAGAACAAATACATGGTAAGACTTTTACTTTCTGAAGCCGGGATGTCCACCTCTGATTATAAGTAATAAGAGGAAACGATGTTTTTGTAATTGCAAGCACGGCCTTTCTCGGCTTCCATATACAGGTCTTCTTTTTTTGTCAAACCTATAAATGTCACTGTTCTGACTTACAGACCTGACCGCTAAGCCTGAATTGTGGTTCTATCTAGTTCCCTCTGGAGTTTAGTGTGCGATCTTGGGGATTTTCCCTGACAAACACTCTTGCTTTTAAAAAACTTCTTCAAACTCCGATCACATGTGCATTATTATTCCCTGATGTACTGAACCTAACTGACATACTGTAGGCCTATCTGCTGCCTGAAGAAGTATTTGAATAGGACATTAAGAAGGCATTAACAAAAAGTAAGACTAATGATATAATTAAGATAAGAGCCAGATATTAGTCGATTTAAATTTAAATCTCACACAGCCATCAGCTCTAATGTTGGTTTAAAATAGTGGGAAGGAGCTACTAAAAAAGAAACATTTTTCAGCTTTCCCTGAATCGAAATGGAAAAGATGACGTAACGCAAATCTCCACAGGGGGTGTGAAAATAGACCTACAGTGAGAAAACCCCCTTACAAGCCTGGCTTGGAAGGAATCCCTTGGCTGGCACCATGTATAAGGAACAGAAAGTCTCCCCCCTGTCACTGTTTATCTCCTACAGACAATGACAGATGTTATCTCAGCAATGCTGCTTCAGCATTATTACCCAGTTGCTGTGTGGACACCCTTTTCCCAATTTCTTTTTTTTTTATTATTTCTTTTATTTTACGTATTGTTTTATGTATTCCCCATGTATGCTGCTGGGTATTTTCACTGAACCAGTGCAGGGTAAGTTATGTACTTTTCCAAAAAGGTAAGACTGCAGTATCCCACCCAGCAACCAAACCCAGTTAAAATCTCCGCTCCTTTAATTTTTCTCTACAGTATTTTATGCAGAATCACACCAGTGATGTCACCGCCAGTGTGAGATTTCAAAATGCTGCCCGTTTTCATAAGTGATTCAGAAAGATGCATGACGTTATGGATTCATGCACACATGATTGTGTTACAAATTAAAGAAGTGACCATGACACAACGATATTGACTCGCTTCTTCGAAGTCCTCCATGCTGCTCTGACATGCTGCTCTGGCAAGGTTAGGTTTTCCATGCGCCATCCCCGCCCCCACTCCCCTCACGCCCCCACACACTCCTGATGGCCTGACGCTCTGCTGACCGGCAGTCAGCGCGCAAGCTAACATGCCGAAATTAAACCGCGTTTTGACGCTAAACAAGGACCCCTCGTGACATCCTCCCCAGAGCCCCAGTTCAGCTTCTGTTTTTGCATGCATCACCTCCTGAGCCTCAGGTTAACCATAAGCATCACGCCACGACTCAGTGTCCTCAGCGGGATTTCATGTACTACAGTGCATTCACGGTCACACGTTTGACAGATGCTCTTATCCTGAGAGGCTTAAGAAGCAGAAGTTATAGAGTGGTAGGTGAGAAGGCCAGAAGAACAACAGGACACGCAGATAACATCAGACCACATGTAAGCGTGTATCAATGCGTGATGCAGAGTAAGCGAAATAACCCGTATCATCATGAATACAGAGCAAGCGCTGCAACTGTCAGAAATTTCAGCAACTGCTTTTGTACTGAGGTTGCAGAATAGAGTGATCTGTTTGGTGTGTAAGGCCTTACTACTTTACTTTACTTACTTTTGTCCTGAGGTTGCAGAGTAGAGTGATCAGGTTGGTGTGTAAGGCCTTACTGGTGTGTAGGGTTTGGCTGGTGTGTAGGTCAGGCTGGCGTGTTAGTTCTGGCTGCTGTGTAGGGCTTGGCTGGTGTGTAGGGTCTGTCTGGTGTGTTAGGTCTGGCTGGTGGGTAAGGTCTGGCTGGTGTGTAGGTCAGGCTGGTGTGTAAGTCTGGCTGGTGTGTAGGGCTTGCTTAGTGTGTTAGGTCTGTCTGGTGTGTAGGGCTTGTTTGGCGTGTTAGGTCTGGCTGGTGTGTAGGTCTGGTTGGTGTGTATGGTCTGGCTGGCGTGTAGGTCAGGCTGGTGTGTAAGTCTGGCTGGTGTGTAGGGCTTACTTGGTGTGTTAGGTCTGTCTGGTGATCGCACATACAGGGTGTCCTGTGTAGGAGGAAGCTGCTGTAGTCCAGGCAGGACAGGACCAGGGTCTGTGCCAGAGGCCGAGTAGAGTCCGAGGCAAGGAAGAGATAGATTCTTGGGATGCTGTGGAGAATAAGCTCACCAACTCTGTGTGTTCTGCAAATGGTAACATTACAGTTGAAGTGTACCTTTATGTAGCATGTATAATACATCCTATGAACAAAGAGCCTTCACCTATCCCAAAGGAAACTGGGTGGACTTTGTAAATGTTTCCTCAAATCAGCAATGTGGAATTTTGTTGTATGTGCTGTATTTAAAATGTATGAATGTCAGTGTGCAAGTATGTTAATCTGAGCATCCCCATTTTCGAGTTTCAGTATTAACAGTAAGAGATCTGTTATCTATCAGCATCATATCTGTATGGTGATGTCATTGCCGTTTTCTGTGAGTGAATGTGCCCAAGGCAGCCATTGGCTAACAAGCCTCACCTGTCTGCCTATCAAGGATTAAATACCGGTTCCTGAGTGACTTTAAGGGGAGCAAAGCTGTGGACTGAGATGAGCAGCTGGTTTTGCCTGTTACTCTGCTGATGTTGGCTCCTGATTTCAGTTGATTTTTAAATTAAATAATTTTGTCTATTTATTATTAATATTATTATTATTATTATTATTATTATTATTATTATTATTATTATTTTCTGTTTTTTAAGAAGCAGTGGCACTAGTTTTGTACCCTGTGGCAAGATACTTAACCCAGAATTGCCTCATTAAATATCCAGTTGTATAAATGGGCAAACTGTAAGGCTTAGAACTTATGCATGTTGTTCTGGATAGGAGCAGCTGCTAAGCAAGTGAATGTAACTGTAATGTGAGAGAGTAGGTGGTTATTTACTTCAGTCTAGTCATTAACCTTGAGGGGGTTTTCCGCTTCACTTCTTGCAAGTGACCATGAGTAAGTCCCAAATTAAGTCACTCAGCAGCAAGTTTGTGACAATCATTGCTATTATTAGCCTTCTTCTCTCTTCACCATTTCTTTCCACCAACTCTGTTGATGAAGAGAAATCACTAATTTCTTTCATTTTTTCAATTAATGACCACTTAATACGCACGACATAACCAATCTACAAATAAGGAGTGTTTGCCACTGATGTCTGAGTGCTATAATTAAAAAGAAAAAAATCCATTCAAATGAAAAAACTAGTCCCAGATTAAATAGCAGTGACACAGACTACTCATAAAGATACAAACCTCCTGAATAACGGCAGAGATGTTGATTGACATTAGATTAACCTTCCTAGCAAGTTAAGTATAAAGGGTGGTTGACAGCACAACTATTTTTGTTCGCAGTTAGAACAGTTGCAATAGAATAACTGGTGATAGAAGGCTTTGGTGAATTATTGAGACACAGACCAGTCCAGCTCTAAGTGATAAAAGGTAAGTCAAGTCAAACAGAGTAGACACAGTAATACGTGGGAAAGTCCACTAGCAAAAAAAATACAGTAGAAACATCCCCCTCATAGAGAGTTAATACATGTCACGCAGCACATTAAATTGAAACACATACTGCCTTTCAATTTGGGCCAAGATAATGAGCAAAACAAAACCAATCCCTTATGTGTAAATTTCTGATTTACAAAATTAACAATCCCAGGTAATATCCTTACGGCTCCAATTCCCGAAGACATTTGGGTGGGTGACTTAATTTGGTAATCAGCGAGTGGAGAAAGAATTATAATTATGTGGGTTTCCCTAAGATAGGAAGCGTCAGCATCTCAGGAGTGGAAAATCATTCATTGTTTCCTTTCATAAGAAAAAAAAATGGTGAATTCATTCGACGGACAGGCTTGACTTCCCCTTTTTCAGTGCCCTATAAGAGGATGCTGTCTCCGCACTGTGGATCATTGCAGCGGACAGCCAAGCATCTCTTCAGATCTGAAAAAGACAGCAGAGCTCCTCGGAAACCACAATGCACCTGTCTCTCACTGTCAGCCAATCGGTGTCCCTGATTTGCGTGGCGATGCTGCTGTTCACCTGTGTGTCTTGCGGTGAGTCCCTTATTATGATTGCCTTTGTTTTCTTATGCGAAATTTTAATTACGCTATCATTACGCTAGTCTAATTTAACTTGGGTGACTTTGATTGCATATGATTCTTCCATAGCTCTTCTCTAACTCACTTATAATTCTGTTTCTGCTGCAGCAGCTGAATTAGAATAAGTTGATAGTAGGTAGCGGGGCAGTGTCTCACCTGGGATTCAGACCTGGGTTCTGAACACCAGCAGCCATTAAAGGCCTACATTAGTAAGCTTTAGAATGAGACATACAGCAGATTAAAAAAAATTAAGCAGAACTTGGAAAAAAGAGCAAGTGGTCCACAGCAGACGGAGTAGATGGAGAATCTGTCTACACTCTTCCGATGGGTCTGATCCCATTACATTACATTACATTCATTTAGCATTTCTTACCCAGAGCGACTTCCATCGCAAGAAAACAGAAACCAGTCCATTCAAGTTAAATAAGCAAAGGTGTCAGACCAGACTAACAACAGTGCCAGACCAGTGAGCGCGAGCATAACACCATTCAAGTGCTACTGTACTAACACTTGTGCTACCCTGAAACTAGACAGCCTGGAAAACTAAGGGAAGCCAAGTACATACACACTACTAATCCCCTGTTACGTGCGCATGTGTTTGATTGTTGTCTTTTTTTCCTCGTTCCTGTGTTCAGCCCCCATGAAGCCTACCTCCTGCTGTGAGAGCACCAGCTCCATACCCATTGAGACCCCCATCACCAGCTGCAGGTTTCAGAGCCCATCCGGCCACTGTGTCAAAGCTGTCATGTAAGGGCAGGGGGTTCCACCCCTTTCTTTCTCTGTCTGACTGTCCTTCTCGTTTCTCCCTCTCTTTCTCTCTCTCTCTCTCCCTCTCTCCCTCTCTCCTTCTCCACTTCTCTCCCCCTCTCTCTCTCTCTCCCCCTCTCTCTCTCTCTCTCTCTCTCTCTCGCTCTCTCTCTCTCTCTCTCTCTCTGTCTCTCTCTCTCTCCCCCTCTCTCTCTCTCTCTCTCTCTCTCTCTCTCTCTCTCTCTCCCCCTCTCTCTCTCTCTCTCTCTCTCTCTCTGTCTCTCTCTCTCTCTCTCTCTCTCTCTCTCTCTCTCTCTCCCCTTCAAATCCAGCTTCAAATGCTAAATAGGCAGGGCCACACAAAACCACAGTATTGTCCAGAAAGTTCTTTTCATTTATTAATAATTAATATTTGAAAAAGCACCATTATAAATGATCAAGGGATGAAGAGATTTATGAATCTACCATAAGATTAAAAAAAAAAACAGAATAAGAAATAGTTCCTTCACTTTCTGTTTATGGATTGCTCTTGTTCGGGGGAAAATGGAATTTTTGGATGCAGTAAATGAGGCCGTCCTTTTCGCAGAACACATTAACTCAGTTGCATTGAGATGGAACTCACTGAGTCTGTCCTTGCCGTTTCTTCCTCTGTCTCCACGACACTCCTCCTCATTGAAACACATATAATATACACTGTATAATGTGTCCCTGCAGCAATTGGAATGTCATGATGAAGTTCTGCTGAAGTTGTATGCTTTCTGCTCCATCCACAGATTTGTCAGTGAAGGCAAGTACTACTGCAGCTCCCCCGGGGCTCGCTGGGTCCGAGCCAAGGTCAAAGAGATGTACAAGGTCAGTACAGCCCCCCCCCCCCCCCCCCCCAACACAAGAAGAGGTCATTGGAGAGAACACTAGACCGTATAAGACACATTAATCCCTTTGATGACAGTGGGTACAGTCCTCCCCCCAAGAAAAGAAACAGCCCAGTGACACCTGCGTCCTCATCATTTAATCATGCCTGTGCTCATTTCTTTGATTTAACTGTTCAATTTACTTTATGCCTCTTTCTCGTTCTCTCTTGATAACAGAATGGCACCCTTTGCGAGTTTCAAAAACATAAGTGATGAGAACATCAAAGGAGCAAGCAAGCAACAGTCGCCTCCCTCAGACACTAAAGACTGCTGTCAATGGCCATCCTCAGCTGCCCATTTTCCATTGTCTATCAGTGTTAAAACTATAGCGCATTTATGATCTGTCTGTGACAGACAAGAAACATTTTATCTAATATTTATTTTTTATATGTGAAACGTCTTTGAATATTTATTTGCAGTTTGAAATTGTCTATTAATTTATTTGGTGCAAAACAGTGTCATTATTAAAGCCATTGAAGCCACATTACAGTACAACAGGAAGTTTAGAATTTGTCTTCTGTAACTGCAATCCTTTTATATGCATTCTCCAACTTGCTCTTTTGTGGCAATAAAAAGACAATAAGTTTGGGTGTTGAGACAAATGAATAAGAATAAACATATAAACAATATAAACTGTAAAGCGCTGCATTAGGTGTATGTTATTTTTGTCTGAACGTCTGGTGCAATGTTTCAATAAAAATATATTGGATTTATGTAGTTTTTTTCCATTCCTTTCAAGAGTCCCAAAGCTCAAAGGGAAGTGACTCAGCTAAACCAACAAAAACATGTTTTTTGTGTCCATTTTTAACTCACAGAAATGAACAACATTTTTTACCATGGAATGATAGACGGGTTTGCTCGTGAAGCATGTTTCTGCTTAACGACCCCCACACATCAATCATAAAACATTTCTCATAAATCTGCATCAGATTCTCTCAGTATTAACAGGAAACCGAGCTGGCTGATGACAGAGAAGTGAAATTCATATGACTGAATGGCTGAACCTTTGGAACAGGATGTAATTTAAAAAATAAGGATATTCAGTATCTACTGTAATGAGAGCTATTAGAAGTCCACTGATATATCAGCCGATCAACATCGGCTCATATCTGCTATTTTAATATTACCAATATGATCCAAAACGATGCCAACAATGGCTGACATTATTTTCCACTTTTGCAAAATGCTAGAACTCCCCCTTGAGTCAGCCACTAAGGTCAGGTTGGTTGCTGCTGTGGAACTTGGAGGTTGTTAGGGTAACTTGATAGGCTGCTGATAGAAACAATTGCATTACTTGTCTTAGAATCTCATTGTGTTTCAAATGCAACTGTTAACCTCCTACTGTTTAACTGGCATATAGTTTATTATCTTAGAAAACATGATAGCTGCCTTATTAGCAGTTAAGGTTTCTGCAGGTTAGACACATGCATCACTAGCACATTAGGTAACTAGCTAAGACTGTATGGTCAAAAAAGTATGAAATGACATGCATAGAATCTGCTTTTCTGCTGTCTATAGCTAGCAAATTCAAATAGTTTCTTTCTGGACCCAGTTCAGATCCATAATTAGCAGCTGACTTATGGAGCCTTGGACCTAATTTGTGAGTGTCATCTTATCAGTGGGTTGCGACCATTAATATTTGCCTGTAAGGTGGGTTCATTTTAAGGTGAAACGTGATACTTCACATTGTCATTTTTTTTTTTTTTGATTTAATGTCACTTTGGTGAATAAGGACATGAAAAGGTTTGTTGAGAAGAACAGGGTATTCAGCCCAGTTAGGTTAGTCAGTTTTGCCTTGTCATGCATGCAATCATACAACTTAATGCGACTAAGTTTTGTTTTAACTAATGTTCAATGTAATAACCTGAGTCATCTTGCTCTGTTTACAGAACTCATCTTGAAATAGTCTATGTGGTCCACTTTTTGATTCTCTGTGGAAAAATACAAGAACCTTAGACAGCTATTTTCAGGTATTACTAAACATTTAAGTGAGTCAGGATACCATAACATGTGGCACTCATGTTGACATTCTTGATTCTTGAGCTATCAAGCTTTTTTCCCAGGAGATCTGGGGAACTCTTGAACCTCTGAACTCCCTCTAAATTCCATTGTGCACTTGAGAGTCACCATACTTGGAAAGTTAAGCAACAGATGATGACCAATGGTTTACACTCCTCACTCACCTCTTTCAGACTCTGCTCTCCTGGAAACTGGGCAGATGGCAGTTACTTAACTTCCTCCATCCCCCGCAAAGATATGACAGAGCGGTTCTCTCTTGACCCCCACACTTAAAAACCATCATATTATTATGTTGTTGTCATTTAGCAGATGCTCGTATCCATAGCGACTTATGTAGGTTACAGTTTTACATGTTATCCTTTTAAACAGCTGGATTTTTACTGAGGCAATTCTGTGTTAAGTATCTTGCACAAGGTTACAGCAGCAGTGCCCCAGCAGGGAACTGAACCTGCAACCTTTTGGTTACAAGGCCTGCTCCTTACCACTATGTCACACTGCTGCCCAAGAGCCAACCTTAGTGTAGGTATTTATCAGTCCGTTAAATCCACCTGAATATGTGCTCTATGAGCTTAAACCAACATTTTGGGAAGGGTAGATCTCAGCATTAACCACTTGTAAAGGGAGTGACCTTTCAGTGGTCATTCAAAAACCTGCAGAGTTCCGGTCCATGGAGACTTGCAGTTGTTAATTCCTCTAAAAAGCAGGGCTGAGGATGACACAACTGTAATCGGAAAGCCACAGTTTCCTGAGGAAGTGATGCGGAGGACGAGGCAACGTGGTTGAGAAACAGCAAAGAGGGCATCCATGAGCATTTACCAAGGGTGGGGCAGCTCTGTGCACTGAGCAAAGTCCCTTTCCACTGCCTGTACGTACATCCACAAACATCGCTAAGTTGAAAATACATTTGTTTCAAAATAAATAAATTTAAAATTGGATTTAAATTGGATTTAAAGTTGGATCATTATGGCGACTGCAGTGCTCTCCTCGATCAGCTTGAGTGCGTACTTCCTCAAATGGAGGCAGCCCCGTCGAAGCCCTGGAGAAGCCTCCTATCAGGGCGTGAGAATGAATCACAGATACAGAGGAATGCATTGCAATGAAACAGCCCCCGCCTGACATATCTATGGGCATTCGCTATGCATGAGTCTCATGTGTTTATGAGCGCCCAACTTACCTTCATTTTTTTCCCTGTGAAACAAATAAAAATTCTATGTTAAAAAAAATCTGTCCATCTATCTATCTATCTATTATTTATTTATTTTGTTAGTTAGTTATGTGTGGGAATCATTGAACATTTGTCTTCAAAGTCTGTTTAGCCACGCAAATTGGTAACATTGAATAAACCTCATGCTGCAGCAATAGGCATTCTAATAGCTTAGGAATTAAGCTTCCATAGTTAAATTCTTATTAAATAGCATTTGAATTTTAAGTAAATTTCTTTTTTAGAAATAGCTGGGGATCCAGAATTATTATTGCAAGATAAGGTTAAAACATCCGAACTGCATGAAACACCACAGGGTTGTGGTGAATCAGGGCGTGGCGAGGTTTGCAGACGGGACCCAGTCATATGGGGACAGCGGGCTTGGGACGGGGAAGTGATGGGGTACCTGACTCCGTGTGAGCTGTCCAGTTTCACTGAAACCGTCTGTATGCCAGCGATCAGCTTCTGATAAAAATAATCCTGCTGACTCCTAATGTTTGGGAGTGGATGTGAATCGAGACAGTCAAAGGAAGAATGCAAAGTAGTCTGGCGAGAGGAAATTCCGTACCTCTAATGAGATTTTGGTTCCTCTTTCCCGTGGAGACCAGATACAGAGCTGGTGCAGACATGTCTGTGCAGAGGTCAAGCTTATGACTTTTATATTACTTTGTATATTTCCATTTGCCATACTGGGGCAGACCAGGTTAGGTGCGGTGCCTAGCTGAAAGCTGCAAAAACAGCGCCCAAGACATCCACTCCACAATACCTACCCATATTGACCATACTGTCAGTGTGGTTTGGGCTACAAGTTCTGCTCCTTAACCACTTGCAGCCAGTGGATATGAGTCGAACTGATGTCTTAGTAACATCTGCTTGTCATCCCCCCCACACACACACAGTACTCATATCTTCACTCTGTACTCTCACGAAGCCCCCGTAAAGTACTACCGTTGGTATGAGTCATTACAGGATAGGTCCCCAGGTTCCCCAGTGGTGGAATGAATTTCCCACAGAGGCCCAGGAGAGCAGAATCACTGACCATCTTCTGACACACACTGAAGACCCACCTCTATAGGCTGCATCTGGCTTCCACCTGCTACTTCTATTACTTGCCACTTATTCACTCGTAGTATCGCAATGTGTCATGGACACTGTGATCTACTGACTACGTGATGTATGGTGGTGTGTGTACTTGGCTTCCCTTAGTTTTCCAGGCTGTCCGGTTTTTGGTTACCACAGGTTAACTTGTGGTAGTGCTTGAATGGTGTTGTGCTCACACTCACTGGTCTGGGAGTGTTGTTTTGCCTTGTCTGACACTGTTGCTCATTTAACTTGGATGGATGAACTTCTGTTCTCTTGTGCTAGAAGTCGCTCTGCACAGCAGCGTTTGCCAAATGAATGTGATGCAAAGTAATGTATGTAATGTAATGTAAGTCTAATTCAGTGCTGTCTAATTTATTAGAAATTCCTCTTTCATTGCAGCCGATGACTGAATGGGAATCTCAGCCATCTGCTATTTTGTTTGTGAATCAGCTGCTGGCTGAGAGGGAACAGGGATCGGCGGTAGAGTGGACCCGTACGGCTCATTTCTGCTTTTCAGCCCTTGTCTGTTTGAGTGCTGGGATGTTTCTGACCTCCTATTATCTTGCATGCATGTGACTCGGGCTCAAAGGAAACATTCTGGAGCGCACGGCCACCTAAACTAACTCATGCACTTCTGTCACTAAGCGCTTTGGATGCAACAAAAACCAGAAACATGTCCGGCGCTCTAGGACCTGAGTTACCCTGAAATGAAATGTATTGTAATATATTGTAAAACTATGTGTAAGAAGACTGTATGGAAAATATATTGCATACATATTGGCATACACATATTGCGATACACCAGAATAATATTGCAATAATACACACACACACACACACACATATATATATATATATATATATATATATATATATATATATATATATATTTATATATATTTCATTACATTCATACGTAAAAGAGTAAAAGATGGGTAAAGATGACCTGAATAATATCCCCTGGCTTAACATCAGTCTAACGTATTACAATTATTATCATTAGCTGTGATAGAGAGCCTGTGCTATCATATGACAAGAGGCCAATTTTCAGTGCTGTTCGTTTCCTGTTTTCTGAATGCAGAAGGATTGCAATTTTTGAAATTAAGGAGAGATGTGGTCTGCATATAGACGCGTTTCCATCCGTTAGCGGTCACGTCATGCGCTGACCAGAATAAACCGCAGTGCAGGGGTTTTTGAAATAGAGGAAGGAACTGAGTTTACTCGGAAACCAGTCACATTGCACACCAGTTGCAGAAAATGAGTGACTGGAGGTGACTCTCAGGTTGGGTGGGGACAGTGGTGGCAAGTAGGGGAATATGGGGATTTTATATATATAAAATATATTAAATATATTAAATGTCTTTTTCCAGCTGGACAATGTGTAAAATGTAAGCAAAATCCCATTACTCTAGATGAAAAAATAATAAGAAACATTGTGTGAAGATCTTTAATGAATGAACCTGTTCTTTCATGTTTTTTTTCTCCTTGATGCACCCCTGTTTTGGAATTGCTAATTGGAATTCCAAAAGAAGATACGGGAGGAGAATTTTCAGACAATACCAACGCAATCAGCCAAAACTCGATAACCCGGTCCCATCTACGACTATAAAAACCCTGCTAACCACTTCCTTTCCATGTCAGTGGTTCACGGCATCCCTCCTCTACCCCCCCACCCCCACCCCCACCCCCCCCCCAACAACGTCGGTGCATGGTCAGGTGCCGTGTCAGACCCCAAGAAAATGGTGCCATGTCAGACCTCAAGCCAAAAAGTACCCCTTGTAATCACATCACATGTACCCTTCACACTTTGATTGTATGTGTAGGACATTGAGGTAATGTTCAGTTTGTTTATTACGTGCTTACGTAGACATACCGTATGTTGCTCATGAAGGCACCAGTTCCCTTGACGTTAGACAACCGTTAGTCGGCCTGTGTGAATGTATGCCATTGCCGGGTTCACCTAGTAAAAGAACATTAAACTAAAACCCCGCCTGCCGCTCATCATTCAACAGTATGGAAATTCATATGTGTTCAATTTGATTTGTTAAGTTCGTCTTACCACATCCGCCACTGTGCTCATGGAGGCATGCTGGGGCATTTGGGGGGGGGGGGGGGGGGGGGGGTTGAGCCTCCACTGCAGTCACACGCCCACAGCGGCCACTTTTCACACTTCAAGGTTCTTGGAAATCTACAGTCAGCTAAGCACCGATTGGAGGATGGGCGCAACTTCACTGACATCATCCAGGCAACCTACAGGGGCTTGACAAGTCACAGGGTGCATGAGAGTGGTAAGATGAGGAGCCCTTACCCCCTGTCCCCAGCGGAAAAAATACTCTTTATTTCCACCACTGTGGTTTCCTGGGCATCATCTGCTGATGTGAGCATCTGTTTTAACCTGTTAGTTAAAATAAGAGCACAACCCGTGTCCTATTATCTGGGAAACACAGCAAATATGTATTTTCAAAGCAGAACACTTTGACACAAGAAGTCTTAATTGTCTCATGGATAAGGGTTTGGATGACTTCTTCATAAAATCAAAATAGTATTGTTTGTCCATACTGAAATGAATTTGGAATATGGCATAGGCTTTGACTGTGGGTTCCAAAAGTAGACCACACCATGTGAGCAAAACTGAGGAAAAATCCTAAATTCATATAATATTATCCAAGAAATTTATAAGGGAACTGGGGAATTTTTGTAGCAACACTGGCACCTTCTTTTACTTTTGTCCCTATTTCAGGTTTCAAATGGTTATCATATTTTCTGTGAGATAAGTACAATTTTTGGGCAACTAGACAAGTCTCAGCAGACTTAACTTCAGCCAATGGTCCAGGCAGGAGGGAGTGAGCAACAGCCAATGAAAATGTCTCAAATGTCTCAAAAGCAAGTGAAAAACTCAACAACAAGAGACACAAAATGGCAACAGCAGCCACGTTATAGGGAAACACAGCAGGTACAACACATGTTTAGTGAGGAAGAGTAGGAGGAAGGTATCTGTCCAGTATTACACATCCAAACCGTCATTGTTGAATAGGTCAACAGTCATTAGCTTTAAGCTTGATGTGACTTGATGTGATCCTCTCTCAGATCACTCCACGGGCCCCTCCACATCATTAACACGAGGCAAGCCTTGGCGTGTTCTCCTCAAGGCGCCTAGTCAGAGGTTTCCCCGGCAACTCGACTGCAGAGCTCACAGAATCGCACACCGTTCGGGGGAAAGAACGGGGTTCTCGCTTTCAAAACATGACCTCATATCCTGGCTCCAGCTCCAGACGATTAACTTGACAGAATATAGTTCTGATTCATTCACAAACAAAAGGGAAAGACGGAAAAGGAAATGCTAAGTTCTGCTTTCCTCGCTATAAAAGTGGAATGTCTAAGCACTGACAGAACAGCCGTCTGCCATTCACTGATTCCTGAGGAGCAAAGGAGGGATTCCACCGTAAATCATGGCCACCTATCAGAAAACAAGGGGATTTGCAATCCTTGCAATCATTGCATTCATTGTGAATAAGACAGGTATTGTGGATTTGAATTACATTGCAGATATTTTTTTTTATTTGTCCTTATGTTTGCATTAGTTACTTATGTTACATTTACCTTAACTTTTACTTACTTACCGCTGTTTAATTATGAGTTTGCTTCAATGGTACTGGTAGATGTTATGAATGTGTGAATACTTCCAAATGGGATTTGGACAATATTATGAAGTTTTGTATTAACAATCTTCATCGCGAGATCAGAGCTTGAAGTAACTAATTAATGTGACTTTGTGTCAAGAGTCATACCCAAGGAAAGCGCTTGACTGAATGTAGTGAGCATTTATCAGCAAGCTTTGAAAGGGTGATTTGTGCTTTGAGAGGTGTATGGGAGTTATATCGACCTAAACACTTTCCATGGATTTCGGTCACAAAATGGTTCTGCTTTTTCAAGAAAATGTATAATTGATTCCAAGTTCCAGTTATGTACAGAAATTATATGATTGGTGGACTTGAAATTTGTGTTTAAAGAACAGCTGTATGTTGAAAGTGAGTAAGTGAGTCTTCAACATTAAAGGCCATAGACTACCTGCTAAAGATGGTACTGTAGGATCATGTTCAAGGCCTGGATTTGCAGCAGGAAGCTTCTAGTTTTGGATATCAGAAGAGGAGCAGAACTTAAACCATTTTTTTACCCAAACACCATCAGTAAACACCCAGTTATATGAATGGATATCGCTAAAATAAAATGTTTTCACTGAAAAGGGCATCTCCAGCACATACAGTACCAGTCAAAAGTTTGTACACACCTTATTAAGATGATGGAGAAAATGCATTCAAAGTCATATTGATCTAAAGACTTATGCTTGAAATTTGTTTCTTAGACAAATATAAATAGTTATGTCGATGCCTATGCATGAATTTCTTTCCAAAAAAATACATTTTTGGCTACTTTGAAGAATCTAAAAAATAGGATAGTTTTGATTTAACATTTTTTTGGTCCCTGCATAATTCCATTTGTGTTATACTTCATAGTCTTGATGTCTTTACCATCATTCTGAAATGTGGAAAATAGTCAAAAAAAAGAAAAAAAGAAAAACCCTTCTATGGGTAGGTGTGTTCAAACTTTTGACAGGTACTGTAACTGATTTAATGGCATGTAATTGCATTACACTCAGACTCTATGTCTGTGACCGTAGTAGTCATGTGATCAGAGCTCAGCCAGTCTCAGAACAGGAGCAGGTATTCAGACCCTCTCTTGCGCTTTCCCCAGATGGCAAGATGGCCAGCTGCTGCACAGAGGTCTCTAGGCAGGAGGTAACGGGCCCCATCACTGGATACCGCCTACAGAAACAGAACCTACCCTGCGTCAGGGCTGTCATGTAAGGACCTCACACACATCTGTTTGTGCAAAGAGATTCACTCAGGCTACATCGTTTCATTACATTATTGCCATATAGCAGACACATGTTATCCATTTATACAGGTAGATATTTACTGAGGCAATTGTTCGTTAAGTACCTTGCCCCAAGGGTACAGCAGCAGTGCCCCAGCAAGGGATTGAACCAGAAATGATTTTGGTTACAAACGTTCCTCCTTACCGCTAAGCTACACTGCCACCCACGTCAGGTTGTTGTGGTGGGTGAGGAGCAAGGCTTGTTACCCATAAGGTTGCCATGTAGTGCACTGGTGTTGTACCCTCAGGCGATGTACTTAATCTTTTCGTTTCCCTTTGCACTGACAGCTTTGAGACAGAGGCGGGAATGATCTGCAGCCACTGGAAAGAGCCGTGGGTTCTTCGAAAGATTCGTCAGTTTGAGTAAGTCCCTGACATGTCTGAACACAACTCTACACATCAGTCAGCCACGAAAATTTCTAGCAACACTTCTATGACTCAACAATGTCCCTGACAAGCATTAGCAATTATTCTTCATGTGATCACTTTACCAAGTTATTGATTGATGACATGAAAGAAAGAGTGTGAATGTGGATGCTCTTATAATATCTGTACGTTGTTTGTGTTTCCTCATTTAGGAGAGCCCGCAGGACCATGCCAACCTCAACTACCTCAGTTCCAGTGTTCACCACAGAGGGCGCTGTAGCTGACTCCACTGCGCAGCTCACCACCTCCGGCCAACCATTCGCAGGCTCCAACCAAACAACTCTCAGTCCTGACCAATCAAGCCTCAGGCCCAGCTATTCAACCGACAGCCCAAATCAATTCAGCTCACAGCCACCTGCGAAATAACATTTTTGAAAGTTTAGAAAAGAACTGATATGAGTAAAAGATTGGCTAATAGTCATCTCGTTTCTGAAAATGGTTAGTATTGCACAATTATGAACTAGGTTTTCAAATTATTATTATTTTCTTTTCAAGTAGTCTGTCTGGAGTTTACAAATACCTGTACTGGGGCATATTTATTGTTTTTTTATTTGATCCATTACAAATTGCACATTTGTATTTATTTCAAAGCTGTAATGAACATTATTTAAGACTACTGTATTTATTTTAAGAATGAAATGTTTTATAATGTTTTTAGAATGAAAAAAATTGTCACTTGTAAACTATTAAGGCAAACATGTACTGGATGTGCATGGAAACACTTTCACACTGGACTCAGTTGGTAACCCAATGAAAATAAACATTACACCTGTTCCTGTATATTTGTATTTTATGTGAATATGCCAGTAATTGTGGGTAAATATTGGAATATATTTGAATCCTATAGCAAAACCTAATGCTGTGACAATAAAGACAGATCTGAAACTCAAATTTCAGTTGTCTCACACAATGTCTCACACGTTGAGCTTATGTATATCACTGTAAGTGCTTTTCACTTATTCAGCCCTGAATAGTATTATATTACTTCAGAAAGACAGATACTTAATTTGTCATAGAAATGGCATGTGGGCAAATCTTTCTAGGTGTTTTTGTAGAAGTACCAGCCCAGAAAAACATAGAAATCCAAGAAGTGGGAGAGCTGCTGATTAATCAGCCCATAAAAAAAACCTACAATACCATGATGATGAAATAGAGTATATTTACATTTACATTTACATTTATTTATTTAGCAGACGCTTTTATCCAAAGCGACTTACAAAAGTGCATACAGTAGGTACAGCGACAGTACGGGGACAGGATGTGTACAGTTCCACAATGAGACAGTTCTCAGCTGAGAGCAAGGTCTGTTTGAGGACGCAGTACTATCAGATTTTTACAATTACAGCCTAAAGGGCAACTAGTACGATATACTTTCGAACGGCAAACTTCAACAACTTCAAACGGCACAATGAGCGTCAGGGTTAAGGCGGCAACAAGAGACAAAATTTAAAAGCACAATTTAAAAAGCACAGCAATTTACGACAGCACTGATGGGCGGGGGGGGGGGGGGGGGGGGGGGGCAGCAATTGTGTGCTGGGTCAGTCCAGGTAGAGTCTGAAGAGGTGCGTCTTCAGGCCCCGTCTGAAGGACTGGGGTGAAGGAGCTGTCCGTAGCGAGACCGGGAGTTCGTTCCACCACTGGGGAGCGATGTAGGCAAAACGCCGATGTCTGGCAGAACGAGCACCTCCTGCCTTGACCATGCAGGGAGCAAGGCGTCCAGTTGCTGCTGAGCGTAGGGGTCGGGCTGGTGTGTAGGGCTGGATGAGTTCTTGGAGGTAGGCAGGGGCTGTCCTGTTGACTGCAGAGAAGGCGAGGGTCAGGGTCTTGAATCTGATCCTGGCAGCGACAGGAAGCCAGTGGAGGGATTTCAGCAGGGGAGTAACATGGGAGAATTTGGGGAGGTTGAAGATCAGTCGGGCAGCTGCATTCTGGATGAGCTGGAGAGGGTGGGTGGTGCATGCTGGGAGGCCTGCAAGGAGAGCGTTGCAGTAGTCCAGTCGAGGGAGAACTGTGGCCTGGATAAGGAGCTGCGTCGCGTATGTGGTTAGGAACGGGCGAATCCTCCTGATGTTGTGGAGGAGGAATCGGCAGGTCCGTGACGTGCGAGCAATGTACTCCTTGAAGTCCAGGTTACTGTCGAGGGTGATGCCCAAGCTCTTTGCTGTCCGAGAGGATGGTATTGTGGTGCCATCGAAGGTGATGGAAAGGTCATGCAGGGGGGAAGGGCCGGCTGGGATGAAGAGGAGATCGGTTTTACTGAGGTTCAGCTTCAGGTGGTGGGATGTCATCCATTTGCCATCAAGTTATTCATTAAGTGACCAAGAAACATGTAGAAGACCTTAATCTTGACTGCACATTTTGCTCATCAGCCTAAAAAAAAAGAAATTACCCCATATAAACTCAACCATTTCCAAATATCTCTCTGTTGCTGAATAACCTCTGTCGCTGTATGATTTTGCCATGTTGATTAATTCGCAGCAGCTGTCTGGGATACCCTCAGCACATTCTAGAAATGACAACGGGGACAGCACAGAGTTCCAGCAGCACAGGAAAAGGCGTAACGCTAGCTCTGATAAATTTGTGACTAAATGACGATGTAAAATCTGCAACAGGTGAATCATCTATCTTAAATTCCAGTTGCCTGAATACATGCATTTCACAATTTTGCCAGAAAGATGGGGGGATGACACAGAAACCGTTCACAAAAGTGAAATGATGTCGGCGGGGTTGTGGTGCGCTTTTTTTGTTTTTAACCACTACTCCTTTTAAACTGAAGCTTCTCAACTTTCATGAAGACATTAGCAGAGATTTGCTTGTCACACATCTGCATTTTGAAGTCTGGCACACTCACTGTGACCTACTCTATCATGAAACTGTGTCATACAAACAGTTCTGTCAGTAGATGCAGACGGGGGGAGGCTGTAACACACCCAGAAAAAGTAGATACAGGAAGCAACACTAGCCTCATTTACACATGCTGTATCTCACAGCTGTGCCGCATATCAGGGGGCTGCACAGTCAGAATCCTTCTAGAGACGCAGAGCAGTGTCATCAGTTTCGCGTCACACAGGAAGGGCCTGAACTCACAGCATCTAGAGGTGTTAGCAGCACCCATGGCCTGGCTCGGAGGACTGCACCCGACAGCAGAAAGAAGGGCTAAAGATTTTATTGCTGCGGAATGCGCTGGGTACGTCACATACTCCACCGTGCTCTGCGTTGGGTCAGCATGCACCGCACGTACATTTATGTACACGTTCAAATGTTAAAGCCCCGCAGCTCCAAGCAAGGGTTCGAGCACTGAGCTGGCTACTGTGCTTTGTGCACATGTGTGTGTGCGAGGGGTCAAATTTTTTGCAACCAAAATTGCAACTGTCTCAATTTTTTTTTTCACACCTACGTTTTTAAACCCCTATATTTAACCAAATGTGGTCTGTGATGACAAATTATGATTGTGGGGGGGCTGGGGGTGGGTGGTAAGGGGGAGGTGTGAGTTCTAGTTTGTCTGATAACTAGTTTCCGTCAAGGTGGCAGGGCACATGATGTACTGTGACACTGTGAAACTATTTCCAGGCACGTTAATATAAAAATACATCACCAATACCGTCTGCCCAAGAGCCGTCCTCTGCTGGTACACTGCATCTAGCCTGGCCTGACCTGAGATCGGAGAGATGATGTCCCATTGTCGCAAGCTTTTCGTGGTGGCTGCTGTCCTTGTCGTCATAGGATGCGTGACCTCAGTGTCGGGCAGCTGTGAGTATCCTGCCCGTGCAGATGGATGTTTTGACAGCGTGAGTGCTGTACGTGTTGCAGTTGCAAGAGGTGTGATTTTCGGAATGGAGAAGCTGAGCAGTTGGCAGCAGTGTGGGGTAGTGGTCAGCAGCAGGAGGTTGCTGTTTCATTTACCAAGTGGGGCATCGTTGCTGCACCTTTGAGTGAGCTGAGTGCTGTATTACTTCGGTAAACGTCCTCTGAATAAGCAAATGGGTGGATGCCTTATTGTAAAAACAGAGACTCTATACTGTGCAAGTCATCCTGGTAAGTGTAAGAAGATAATATGGTGAGGGCTGTCGAACAAAGACAGCTATTTCATAAGGACCATTTCAGACTCCACCAAAATGTTGGCACGCATCCCAAGCGGGGCACCGCTGTTGTACCCTTGAGCAAGGTGCTGAACCTGTACTGCTTTAGTAAATAACCAGTTGTACAGACAGATGTGTAAGCTACATACGTTGGATGAAACTGCCTGATGAGAGAATAATGAGTTTTCAGTCTGTGTCGGCAGACTCAGTGACTCAGCAGTCCTGAGTGTCGCAGTTAATTTCACTGCTGGGATGGATCAGAGTAGACCAGAACAGTGCTTGCTGTTTTAAGTTCCTTCTAAGCTATAAAAGGTAATAGTGATGTGAGAGTTGAATAGTGACCTTTATTTAATTTAATTTCATTTCATTTCATTTTATTTCATTCATCCGATCTTTACCCTGCTAAGTTAGTTGAGATCAAACTCTCATTTACAATAACATCCTGGCCAAGAGGCCCAACATGACAAAGTCAGATAATAAAAGATGAAGAAAAGCAACAAGAGGTTAAAACACAGAACTGCAAGACATTTAAGAGAAACATAAATCATCAGTTCAGTTAGCAGTAACAGGAACATCTTGATTTTGATTTGAAATATGGAGTATTGAGACTGTTTGAGGTGAAGGCAATGATTATTTATGATTCATCAGACTGAATTTTAAGACAAAAGAATTTAAGACTGTGAGGTGATGACTTAAAGATGAGGTCATAGAGGTCTTCTGAAAGTCATGCTGAAACATAAGTCTAAATAGAAGGAAAAATAAAAAAGAATCATTTCATTTCAAAGAGGCAGCAGAGAAATGTAGCTTCTCTGTCTAATATGGGTATTCCAAATTTCTCCATTCAGGCTCTGTGTCAAGGTCTTTCAATGGCAATACATTGATATTTTTCAAACTCTTCCCTCTCTAAATATGAAATGACTTGTGTACCTATGACATCTCCACTGGTGTCATAGGTATACATAGCACCTGCTATTTATACTAGTATTACGTGCCACTTATTGACTTGTAGTATCACTATGTGTTATGGATAATGTGATCTAGTCGTATTGAGATATATGGTAGTGTATTTCACTTCCCATAGTTTTCTAGGCTGTCTAGTTTCAGATCAGCAAAAGTTAACTTGTGGTAGCCCTTGAATGGTGGTCACACTCAGTGGTCTGGGAGTGTTGTTAGCCTGATTGGACACTGTTCCTCATTTAACTTGAATGGATACGCTTCTGTTCTATTGTGCTGGAAGCTGCTTTGGACAAGAGCATATGCTAATAGAGCATCTGCTAATCTGCTCAAGGTTTCTTCCTGATAGGGAGTTTTTCCTTGCCACTGTTGCCTTAGGCTTGCTCTCAGGGGGTCTCAGGCCTGGGAGCAATGTAAAGCTGCTTTGTGACAACTTGTTGTGTTGTAAAAAGCGCAATGCAAATAAAAATGAATTGAATTAAATTGAATTAGTTGAATGTAATGCAAAAGTTTAATAGTGAGTCAAAGTTGTTGGCACGCTGCTATGGTCCTGTGATCCTTTTGGTTGTATGGGCCTGTACCAACCCAGCTGGTATGACGACACAGTGTCGCAGCCATAGGACGCAATTAACACGCTGTAACAAATAGTGGCCAAAACCTGGACCTTGTTGTGCCATTATGTCATGGGCCGGGGGGCGGGGGTGGGGGGGGTGGGGGGGGCTTATCCTGTGATCATCTATTTCCTGTGATCTTCACCCCTGTTTGTTTAAAGGAAACACTTTCAGCCCAGACTCTTCTTTCGAATCCTTGTGTCACGACCTCAGAGATCGCACTTTTCTGTTTTTCTGACGTTTTTTTATACGCTGTCATCATGCGTAGCTTCTGGATGCTGGCGGTAGCCCTTACTCTGCTCGTGTGTGGCATTACAGCACAGGTCAAGAACTGTGAGTAGTACACCTAGCACTCACCTACAGCCGTCAGTAATAACGTGCTGCAGGACTTTTGACTGCGAACATCAGCAGTGTTTCAGTCGCATTCCCAGGATATTTACATTTACATTTATTTATTTAGCAGACGCTTTTATGTATATTTTATTTTATCCAAAAGCGACGTACAAAAGTGCATACAGTAAGTATAGCAACAGTACGGGGACAGGATGTGCACAGTTCCACAATGAGACAGTAGTTCTCAGCTGAGAGGAAAGTCTATAGGATATCTATTGCTCTGTTTGGAATTGTGGGGTTGCCTGTTCTGAGAACCTAACCCCAGCCTTGCGTTTGTGTGCGTGTGTGTCTGTGTCTGTGCGGTTGGGGGGGCAAATTCAGTCTCGCGGAGGCACTTCATGCAGTAACAAAAAAACACTGAAGACCTCAGATTCAAATTCAAAGCTTTTCATCCCTTTCATTCTAACTTTTGTTCATGTTCACATCTCTGTCCCACCAGGGGACAAACCTGTGTGCCCAGGCAGTGGGTTTTTGGCTTTCGCCTTACATTCTATTGCATTTGATTAGCAAAAGCTCTTGCCCATAGCAACTTACATACACTGTACACAAGCTCTGCTCTGTACAGCTGAACATTTACTGAGGCATTTCCAGTTAAGTGTCTTGCCTGAGGGTACTAGTGGCCCACCTAGTAATGAAGGCAGCAAACTTTGGGTTATAAGACCTGCTTCTTACCACAATGCCAACCTGCTGTCCTCTCACTGAATGAGACTTTTTCAGGTCTATGTTGTGATACTAAAACCAAAAAAAGGTCAGAAAAGATCTGTCATCTCACAGCTGGAATTTTTTTTTTTGTTTGTTTGTTTTTGTTTTAACTGTGCTGCCCTGTTTTTCAGATCGCCGCCCGACTAAGGTCACCACCCAGTGCTGTAAGTCAGTGTCCCGGTCCAAAATCCCCCATGAGATCAGAGCCTACAAGCGGCAGAATGCCTTACACCCTTGTGTCGAAGCCATCGTGTAAGTGCTCTTCAGCAGACCAATCATCACTAATGACACAGCTAGGGTAAAGCTCAGATTGGATAGCGGGATTTTGAAATTGGAATTCTAGGATAAAAGTTGCTCTGTGGGTAATCAGAAGGCTCTGATTTTTAAAACAGAATTTTTAAAAAAATAAAAAGGCTTATATTATTGTTGTATCAAAGGTGACCAATTTATCTACATGACCAGACTTTCACTGTCTGAGTCCTGACCTGGTGTTTAGACTGGACTTTAAGTCACAGAATAAGGTCTAGAATGGTCTATCTAGTTAGTCTGGCCAATTGAGCAATAGATTGATAACTTTTTATGTTTAAATCATCCATGGCACTAGTATTGGTTAATTTTTTGATTGATTGATTGATTGAAGTGAAGAAATTGATTGTGAACGGACTACACAAATAAGAGTTAATAGTTAGTTAACAGTTAATAGTTAATCATAGTTAAGTCATTATTACATTACTGGCAAAATGTTTTTAAGGGCAGAAAACAAAAGCTTGCACTCACTTGTGAATAAAAGTTACAGAAAATGAACACAAGTTCAAAATTCAGTAATTCAACTGTAATACTTTCAAAACACAAAATTTCTGTAATGCAAGTGAGTGCACACCCTCTTCTTCACCCTGACAAGGTTTTTGTGCATAAAATTTAGCATATGCACCCAAAAATCAATTCAACATGACAAGCCTTCATTTTTAAGGTTTTGCACGTTTTTATTAGGATTGCAGCTCCAAACCAAACGTCAATATTTTGCGTGAACTGTGAAGTTTAACACACCCTGTAATTGTTTCATGTCTGATTTTTGTCTTTAAGATTTTACACAAACATGGGCAACATTTGTACCAACCCCAAGGCCAAATGGATAGCGGAGAAAATTAAAGGTACAGCGATCAAAATCATTGTATTCTGTATCTAGATTGCTGCCACGTACCAGATCAAGGACCTTGTGGTTAGAGTGTGTGCCCCATATTTTGTATGTTCAGTTGTACTCATTTAACTGTAGCATCTAAAATAGGGAAATTCATGGGGTTTTCTTGTCTTGGTTTTGTTCAATTGTTCTTGATAAAGGAACTCAAATATACCAAAACACATGTTCCTTTCGACTTATCTTGATATATTGTGACAATGTGATTCTAGCAGTATTGTGACAACAGTATTCCCCTACTGTAATGTCATAACAACATTGCCTTATTTGGCCTCGGAATTCTTGCAATAGGTTAATTGCCTCTTTGTGTTTCAGGACTCAAAGAAATCCATTGAGGAAGACAGGGGAAGAGACCTGAGGAAGGATGACGCTTATAATTTAGTATTGTCTCTGCCTTTAGCTTAACCTTCTTGTATGCACTTTTGTAAGTTGCTCTGGATAAGTGTGACTGCTAAAAGATTAAAACGTAATGTAATGTAATGTAATGAAGGATCTTACCCTTTTCTGAGCAAATTTCCCTCTTCTACCATAACCTTTTCTGTACCAATAAAAAAAAAAAAAAATTATTATTTTTAATCATATATTATTCTATTATTAGAGGCATTGTGGTAGTTAGGAATTCTCATGAAAAACATGCACTTTTTTCAGATAAAATAGCATTAAAATAAAGTTATTTGCAATATGAACTGAAATGTTCTGTTGATCAAAATTAGTTATATGCTGTGTTGCTGTCCATCTTCCACCACAGACTGAAAACTCATCTGTTCCACACACACAGACACACATACACACGCACACACACACACATGCACGCACGCACACATGCACACACACACACACACACACACACACACAATAGTGATCATTCTGGTCGCCAGCACAGTTGTTGGCACAAGCAGAGAGAGTGTGTGCCTTGATGACATCACAAAGGTCTGCTTAGGTCTGCAGTTCTCTGCCCTCTCAGTCTCCAACAGCCTAAATGTGTCTGAGGCTTTTGGTTTTCACACCTTGGATCTTTTTTGTTGATTTTTTTAGCAAAAAAAAAAAATTCTCAACAGCTCATTTCTTGGAAGCCTGAGCATTTTCAGTCATGACCACCAAAGCTAGCTCTCGCCTAAATATAAATCGCATCTTTGCCGAGGGTTGTGGGCAATGTTTCACAGTGTATATTTCCACAGAGATGTTTATCATCATTATGTTCCTAAACTAATGCCTTTATACAGAATGATTAAACACACAAAACACACACATTTTACACAAAAGCAGTGTCACTAACAAGGAAAATATCAAACAAAACATGACTGCAGTAGCATATATAAAAATGGAAATGCAATTACATCAATATCTGCTGCTCTACTACTAAATGATGTAGTGCTATTGATTGGTCAGCAAAAGCTTCCAGGCATAGTATCCTTGCAGAACACCAATAAGTGTGTGTGTGTGTGTGTGTGTGTGTGTGTGTGTGTGTGTGTGTGTGTGTGTGTGTGTGTGTATGTCAGAGATGGAGTTAAAACCAGACCATCCCAAGCATGGTAAGATGAGACAGGACCCAAAGACCAAAAATGTTTAGCTATTTTACATAGCAAAAAAAAAAAATCAATGATGAAGATGAAACATCGAAATACATAATTAACTGTAACTGTGTATCTGATCACACATCTCCTCACATTTGGCCCTGGCAGAGGTTTCCTTTTTAGCTGTCAGCATGAGAACTGAGGGGTGAGATGAAGAAAAGCAAAAGCTGCCCCAGATAAACAGAAGCAATAAAATGTTACCTAATAAACCCTAATGAAAGATTCTGGCAGCTGATATCACATCTGCAGAACTGACAACTTACATACTTTTCACTGCAGCACACTTTTTTGAAAAAAATAATTTTAGTTTATATTATTAACCATATAACCATATTCATGTGAAGACTGTGGTCTCATTTTAGACCATGTGACAAGACACAGACCAAGCCTGGTTATATGTGGTCTCAAGACTGGGATATTGCCTCTGATGTGTGGCTTTTTGGATTACCTCCCCTACCGTAGTGTGATCTCCTCTTCCCCTTATATGCGATTTTTGTGGTAGTTTTGCTGTCGTAGCTCTTGGTTTGAGTGTTTCAGTTGAAGTGCAAAATATCATGAAGTTATTTGCGTAAAACGTAATCAACGAGTAATAATGAAGGTGTTGCACTTGCATGTTGAACCAAGCATACGTGCTGTTTCGTTAGATTCACTTTGCGCTAGCACTTTGTAAGCAGCTCTCGATAAGACAGTCTGCTGAATGACAAAATGTAATGTAAATGTAACGTAACCTCTACTGTAGCCAAAAGGCCACTAGGTGGCAGCAGCAATTCCCATGCTTCCACCAGACATCAATTCCAGCTATCGTTCATTGTTATCAACACTATTTACTGCCTGAGCCTTAGCACAATGACCATGCAGGTCACTGTAGGGAATGTCACAAAACAGTATTCCCTGTTTAACACTGTGATATGCATCATTTAGTAATAACTAAATGAATACATTTTAATGTGCAAAGAATTTTTGCTTGGAGAAAAATATAGCTTTACATTAAAACAATTTTTTATAACTATTAAAACTAAAACTGATTTGGTACAATTAGTAAATTTACAGTCTCCTGCTTATAGCTTTGTGGCATTAATCCAGCAGAAGCTTGTGACCTTGAAAGAGGGGACGTTAAAAGCTTATCTTCAAGTTTCCTTATTGCCGTGAGACTGTTTTTGTTTTGTGTAACCGACAGTTGTCATAACCGAAGCGTCACCGGTATTCATCTCAGTCTGCATTACTTAATTATGGTGTAACCAGCATCTGTTGAGTGTGGCTGGGATAAGGCGTATGGCTCAGCAAAGCTAGGATGTTATTGGAACACATGCTCCGCAGAGTTTGACCTGGGCCTCAGTGATGCCTTCTGACTGTTACTCTACCTGCTGCTCCCACAGCGACAGAGACCTCACACATGAGTGATCAGGGCCGAGCAATCACTCAGCCGTATGGAAATACCTTCAGGCCGAAGAGCAAGGACAGACACATTTCTGCTGACATTACTGTGGCCTCTGTTTAATCTAAACGCCATGCACTTTGTCCCTAACTTTCAGTCACAAATCCAACAGGGTGTTACAGGTTTGCATCCTCTTGTTTCCTAGACAACATAGGTTTTTTTTGGTAGCCAAAAGTGACCAATGGTTGTGTAACAATAAAATGGCAAATCTTTCACAGGTCAAGCTGCATTATGGTTAGACTGAACAAGGGCCTGTCTTTAAAATAAGAATTGTCACTGTCTGGTTGTTGGTATTGCCGATGAGGCAAGTGCAATATTATATTATGACATAAAATATTTTATTGTGATATATGTTTGTTTAATTGAAAAACAAGAGCTCTAAAAGTGTAAGAACTGTGGAACAACAAAACCACTAGTGGCAGTTATTTGTGGACTTGGTTGTTCCTGGCCCGCTGTCTGTTCAATATTTTTGTTGTTTCAATATGTTTTTCTTTGCCCAATAGGGGGCGCTTTGCTTTATGCATGCACCATAATGGAAAACTTTTTTCCAGATTGCCATTTCACTTTTTCCCTGTGTGTTTGTTTGCGATAATGATCAGTGTAATCTGTTTAATGTCAAAGGTAGATTCGCAGGGGTTTTTGAAGAGGTGGAAATGTGTGCAAAGGTGCAAAGGTCATGCAGGCAAAAGCTTCTCCGTGTATGGGTCTTAGCACAGGAAACAGGGGGAAATGGGGAAATATACTCATTTCTAAAATGATGCAATGAAGTTTTATTTTTGCTACACTTTCACTTTGGATGGTCAAGGAATTAATCCTCTGTTGTAATTTCGAGTACCGTTCAGTCAGCTGGACATATTTCAAGTTCAGGATGAACTTCAAGTTCATTTTTCTTTTGTAGGTACTGAAAAACATCCGTTGTAATTATTTGCAAAAGCACTCTATGAAGGAAAACACACCGAATTACACACTCACAATACAGACCAGAAATAATAAGGGCAGACCAGAGAGAGCGCTGATAGACCGCTAATGGCAATGATTAAAAATACTTTTTTTAACAGCTCACAAGAAAGCAGAACACATTACACACAATAAATCAGATCAATACCATACTTACAACATGGGCACAAATAAAGTGCTGATGGCTGGATAAAACTGGTTGAAAGAATTCATAAGACACACGTGTGACAACAAATATTGTTGTCACAGTGTGCTGGGTAGAGCATGGGAGTTTGAAAAAACCAGAAAATCCAGAGCAGGTTGGGGGAAAATCTGTCCGCCCAGAAAACAGCTTTTCCTGCTGGAGTTCCTTAAAGGCCAAGTTCATCCCAATGCCTGCGGAGGACATGGAGCACAGACCTGAAGGTAGGAACGCCGCTGTCTGATGAATGCTTGTTGCTTCATGTCAGTTTGCGGCTGAACTGACAAATCGTTGAAATGCATGCATTACTGCCACTGAACAGGAGGGAAGAAAACAGGTGTGGTGATGCTGCACGGTCCCTTGGTGAGTATTAGTTTTTTAAGTCATCTTTTCCTCTCATACCACTGAAGCTCTGTTGCTGTTCGTTGCTGCATTACATTAAAGTGTTTCAATAGCCCTGTAATTAAAGCCTTTATTTAAAGCTTGTGCCCCCTTTTCATTCATAATTCCATATCCATAACCAAATATTAATAACTCAAATAAAATGATGCGAGGCATGTTTTTTCCAAGCACCTCTTAGGCTATCTGGTATGGCTCGACCCCTGTTGTGCTGAGTGAAGGCTTGGTGGATCTGTGCATGGCACAAAATATTAGTTAACAATTAGGTTAATAATATGCAATAAGGTCATTTTTCACTTGGAAATGCAACAGCTTATACAATTGTCATTTAGCAGACACTCTTATCCAGAGCAACTTAAATGGGCTACAGCTCTTACATGTTATCCATTTATACAGCTGGATATTTACTGAGGCAATGCTGGATTAAGTGCTTTGCCCAAGGGTTCAGCAGCAGTGCACCAGCGGGGAATCAGACCAGCAACCTTTTGGTTATGAGCCCTGCTCCTTACCACTATGCTACACTGCCACTCCATTGTGAGCTATATCTTGCAGTCTTCATCCGTAATAAAAAAAAATAACTGCTGTTATAAAGCCTAACGTCGGCGTTGTTAAACGGCAATGGTTGTCTGAAGCATGGCCCATAAACCCCAGCGGTTCAGACCTTAGTCACGGTGCCAAGCAGCGCTGTGGGAGAGCGAAACGGACAAACAGGTTTGTCTGAGGTTTGCGGAATGATGACACTCATTTCAATTGGCACCAGAAAGGGGAAGCGTGCTGAAAGGGGATTGTATGTGATTAAAGTGATTGGCGTGTTGTTGTTGGGCCACTGCAGCTCTCGCCCCGCCAAAACGAGCCACTTTCGAGCCAGGTTTCAGTGGTTCGATCAGGGTCCAGATCCAGGGTCACGCAAGGCAGCTCACGTGGTCTCGTCAGACTACAGGGTGAAAGGTCACAGAGGCTCCATCCTACACAGTTGTTGGCCTGAGGAGCATTTTTATCGTCTAACTCTTCTCCCAAAATGACTGTGGAGACTAGAAGTTTATGAAGACGAACTTACGCATTAAAGTTCCTCTGTATTTAATACTAGTAAACTGCTAGCAGAATCTACAGCCTGAGTGCTTTGGGGAGTGTTAGGGAGATGCATGGCAATGCATTGTTAATCCACATAATTTTACCAAAAACCTTCTGAAGGTCTCTTTCTCTTCCTGTCTTCAGAACTAATGGGAGGGCCTGTGTAAGTTTTGTGGTACCTGCCATTCAAAATACCTCACTCTCTGCTGCTTCTACTATTTACCTCCACTTCACGGTATCAGTTGCGCTAGCAGTCACAGGTAATGCCCTCTCGAGTCCTGAAAACTGTAAGCACAGGAGCGGGGTGATCACGAGACTCCGCTGAATGCCACATTCCAGCCAGCAAACCATCAAGCCCTCTTGTCCCAAAAAGGAAACCAAAAAAGGAAACTCTTAAAAACTGTTACTGTGAAGCTGTGAGTAAGACAGAATTCTTCCTTGAATAGGTAACTCCCTTCCCATGAGAAGTGTGTTTGTCAACGCCTTGGGCACCTTGCCCCATGTGAAAGCAACAATAAGATCCATTCACCTTTGAGCAGGTTGAATCCAAATATGAATCCAAATATAGTTAAACAAATACTGTAAATGAATAAGACAGGGGTACTGTCATTATAAAATTAAAAGACACGACAAGACAAAAGTCATTAAAAAAGATGTTTCAAAGTGCATCAATAATTGTTAATGGTAGTACTCAATGCTGTTAATACTGTTATCACTATTATTATTATTATTATTTATTTGAAATTTAGTGAGACAGAGTCTCCAGTTTTCATGGAGGATAATTGTGATTGTTATCATTGTCTTTGTGATGGTCATTTAGGCTTATCCTATGTGTGACATAACTTTTATGTGATACAGAATGGCAAATGCCATGCTTAATGCTTCTGTTCCTCAGGGTATATGCACACAGTTATATGAAAGGAGTTTGATACTCTTGGCTGGTTCAAAAGCTCATTAGGCATGTGCTGTAAGTCTAGCTGTAACCTGAGCAAGTTTGAGACAAATTAGGTTCCCCTCTTTGAACAGGATAAGTATTACAGAAGATCACTTTACATCAAAAAATGAAGGAAGACTATGAAATCCACACCGTGGTATTGAATTTTGGTGAAAACAGGTTTATTTCAGCGAATGAGGTGAAACTCCTTTGTCTGCCTCACGGATCGTGACACTGAACACAATGAAAATGACTTTCAAAAGCCCTGTAATAAAAGCCTTTATTTAAAGCTTGTGCCCCTTTTTATTCATAATTATATATCCATAACCAAAAGATAACTGGTGCACTCAAGTAAAATGATGCAAGGCATATTTTTACCGAGCACCCCGCTGTGCTAAGTGAAGCGTTGACGGTTCTGTGCATGGTACAACACATTAGCTAACCCTTCACAATTGCAACGACTTAAGTAGCATTACAATGCAGTATTTAGCAGACAATCTACATAGATCACAATTTTTACATGTTATCCATTTATACAGCTGGATATTTACTGAGGCATTTCTGGGTTGAGTACCTTGCCAAAGGGTACAGCAGCAGTGCCCCAGCAAAGAATCGAACCAGTAAACTTTTAGTTACAATCCCTTCATCTGACCTATAAGCTACACTGCCCTGAATAGCAGAATACTCCTAGCCTGTTACCAGGGAGACTGTGACAGCTAAGCAGTCTGATGGTGAGACCCTCACCCTCTTTAATGTTTGGGGTCTGTGTCTCTATAGCAACGTCGCAAGGAAGAGAGCAAAATAGACTCTAAACAGTGCTTCACCAGGACCAAGAGGCTAAAGGTAGATTACTGAAAGCTGTGTCTGTGTCTCTATAGCAACGTCGCAAGGAAGAGAGCAAAATAGACTCTAAACAGTGCTTCACCAGGACCAAGAGGCTAAAGGTGGGTTACTGACAGCTGACAGCTAATCACAGAACTCCACGCAGTCCCTTATCTAAAACGAAAATTCAGCTCGTTCATTCATCGGACACACCACTCTTTTCCCAACACCTGAACACCTGATAAAAAAAAAATTCCCCAATCTTACATCAAACAGACAGCAATCATTTATTATCTATCATTTTATCAGGGGTCAGACAAGATAAAGGATCTCTCTCGAAAAAAGTAGGGTCAGACAGTGCTTAGTCTTTGACTTTGGCTGTTTAAAGTCCTCAACAGTTTGATTATTGGAGTTAGGGACAAAGGACACTGCAGTTGGATTGGATTTATGAATATGGGCCATTGTCTTTAATAAGTTGCAGTACCGTAAAACTGTCAGTCCAGCTTGCTAAATGTATGCCACGCGCTGGATTACAGCAATCTGCATGTGAGTGGGCGCAGGTTTGAATTTCTACCATGTCTTTACCTCATGGTACCTTTACATTTACAGTATCGTTATACACAGTATTGCTAGAAGTCTCAGTAAGCAGAAAAGCACATTCGAAAGCCAAATGCCCCGCAGGCCCTGTGATGCATGCTTGCAGGTGGAATGGTTGTGGGAATTTTAACCTCGGTTTATCTAGACCTCTGCTACGTACACTTCCTCTTGCTTTGTCACTACAAGTAGTCAGGCGCATAGCTCAAAATCTCGTCTGCCACTCAGACAGTGAAGGGGTGAGAAAGCTGGCATGTTATGGCTGATGAACTAAATTTTCTCTGCTCCTTTTTTTCCCAGCTGTTAGATTTGGGTGTTTCCCTCTCGAAATGCCATGTTGTCGTTTACTCCCCAGATCTACACACACCATGCTGTGGCTGTGCGTGCCAGTGAGCTCTGTGTGTGTGGGCGCTTGCGCGCGCGCGTGTGTGTGCCTGTGTGTGTGCCTGTGTGTGTGTGTGTGTGTGTGTTTGTGTGTGTGAGCCTGTGCGTGCGTGTTTGTGTGTGTGTGTGTGTGTGTGTGTGTGTGTGAGCCTGTGCGTGCGTGTTTGTGTTTGTGTGTGTGTTTGTGTGTGTGTGTGTGTGTGTGTGTGTGTGTGCTTGCGTGTGTGTGTGTGTGTGTGTGTGTGCATGTTCGTGCTACAGTCACAAGGACCTACATTCTGCGCTGGCTGTGGGTTTTCCCCCTGCTGCCTCACCTTGACTTCCTGGTTCACCTCCTCTGAGCCTGCATCACAATGGTCCCCGGCCTCTGACATCACCGGAGCTGGGTCTGTAACCCACGACCTGGCGAGCTACGCAGATGAGCACTGATCACACCCCGATCCCTCACAGAATAAGGAGCGATGACAGATTAAAGGTAGCCGCTGCTTATCTATTCTCTAAAAAGAAAAGGGCTCAAGGTGCATTTCATTTATACTCACATGATCATTTATCTGTTAAATACGCAATGAATGCATTAGCAATGTGAGGAACCAAGTTCTTCTTCGACTGCTTTCACTTCATTTATCTCATGTAACCCTTCCCCTCCACCTACATCGGAGCCAGCATTCACTGGGCTTCTGGGTAAACCCCATCATACCTGTCACGAATCAATGCATCTGTGAAAAATTGACCTGGCTGTTACACTTTGAAGTTTTTCCCCTTTAATTCCTAGTTTAGTGTGTGCACATTTATTATATATTATAAACATAACACTACACAGCTGTGTGTATGTGTTCCATACAACACAGAACCTTGTCATCAATCTAGGCTGAGAGAGATCCTTCACTTCCCCGTAGATACCATGTACAACATTACCAGCCCGGCATCTTCATTGGACACCCTCGCCATTTGCCATTCATGGAACATATGTTCAAGAGATGCTTGCAATCCTTCAGGGCTGTACTGCAATGATTCTAAAGGCTTATGCTCAAAGAGGACTTTCTGTTCTTTTTTCAGTATGAAAACAATATACTAATGCAATAAACAAATGAATATGGATGACTACATTATTGAATTATTGGCGTTTAGCAGACACTCTTATCCAGAGCAGCATACATTGGTTACAGTTTTTACATGATATCCATTTATACAGCTGGATATTTACTGAGGCAATTCTGGATTAAGTGCTTTGCCCAAGGGTTCAGCAGCAGTGCACCAGCGGGGAATCAGACCAGCAACCTTTTGGTTATGAGCCCTGCTCCTTACCACTATGCTACACTGCCGCTCCATTGTGAGCTATATCTTGCGGTCTTCATCCGTAATAAAAAAAAATAACTGCTGTTATAAAGCCTAACGTCGGCGTTGTTAAACGGCAACGGTTGTCTGAAGCATGGCCCACAAACCCCAGCGGTTCAGACCTTAGTCACGGTGCCAAGCAGCGCTGTGGGAGAGCGAAACGGGCAAACAGGTTTGTCTTAGGTTTGCGGAATGATGACACTCATTTCAATTCGCACCAGAAAGGGGAAGCGTGCTGATATGCCCTAATATGATGTCATTCATAATACAGATATAAGCGCGTTATATGTCCATGAATGCACGAGGGCTTGGGTTGGAGAGGCACTCCGCTGTCTGGGAACAAAGAGGGAAGCTGGAAACAGGTGGCACTGCCTGGGGTTAACATTCAAAACCACAAACCGGAAATCCACAAATGGAGAGGATCTCGCAGTACCAACTGTGCAAGGTAGCTGCATAGTTGTTTATATGAACACATTTGAGGTCAGACTGCAGAGATACTGTATGAAGAGCGTCACAGTTCTGAGAGTTGACCCATGATGAAAATGAATATTGTAATATATTGAAAAATATGTTGTTCAGCCCAAGAATATGTTGTAAATACATTTCAAATATATTAATGCAAAGCAGAAACATATTACGTTATACAAAATAGCAATAATGTACATATTTTCAATAAATTGCAAAAATATGTTTTAAATATATTCTCTATATATATTTTTTGTGGTTCATTTGGGGTAATATGTTTCCTCAAGGTCTTGTTCTTCTTGGTCTCTGCCGTGGAGTCTTGGCTTTACCACAGCTGTAACACAGATAACATCAGCTGTAAGTTTCTATGGCAAAGATGTCATCCACCAATGAGGTTTGATTTTTTGTTTTTTTTCCCTGTTTCTGCTATTTATGAATGGAATGTTTACTTCAGGGCTTTGAAGATCCTCTTCACCTCTTTCGACCCTGGGTTTCCACAGATCTTTTGCCCGTTCACTCCCAGCAGTCTGCAGAACATCAGACGACACAGGTCAGCACCGCACTGCATTTCACATAAAAATGCACTAAAACAACCTGATTGATTAATTGATTGATTGATTGATTGATTAACTGATTTATTACATAACAGTATAAGCTATCAGTGTGAACACTTTTTTTCCTGACGCGATTTCCCCACATTGTTCGGCGTTTAGCCATGTACAAGCATTACAAGCATTACAAGCATTACAAGCATTACAAGCATTACACCATTCCTGAGCCCATGGTCCCCAGAAAATTGATAAGAGCTGCCCACTCATTACATTACATTATATTTACATTATTGCCATTTAGCAGATGCTCCTGTCCATAGCAACTTACATAGGTTACTATTTTAGACATTATCCGTTTAATACAGCTGGATATTTATTGAGGCAATTTTGGGGTAAGTACCTTGTCCAAGGGTACAACAGCAGTGCCTCAGTAGGGAACTGAACCAAAAATCTTTCGGTTATGAGCCCTACTCATTACGACTACGACACACTGCTACCCCTAGGCCCAGAGCTCTGATAAATAATCCATACAGATAACTACAGCACAGGCAGGAAGGGGAAAAAAGACAGGCCAAAAAAAGCTTTGCCTTGCCCTCCTTAGCAGTGATTTTATATAAAAAGGTCTTTAAAATATCCACATGATTTCACATGCTGATGTCGGAAACACTGCAACACAAGCACAAAAGTGTGTATCTCACATGACAGCATTTATGTTGCAGCCTCCTCTGATATCCTGCACTCTACATCCTGTGAAAAACGTCAACGGTATCTTCTTAATACGGGACGATTTGGTGTAACAGGTGCAGCAGCCATTTGTCCCTGTGGAGAAAAGCAAGCGCGTCAAGCACCAGAAAGGAGCCAGTGAGCCAGGTGTTAGAGGCTGGGTTTCTGATGGGTGTCAAGCACCTACGGAGAACCCATGAAATTTCTCACCTGCAAAACTCTATGTGAAACTATGTTAGTGATATGCGGAACACATAAGAACCTCTCAAAGAAATCTATACAAATAATAATCTAAGCAAATATATTCTAGTGTTCCTTTGTGCTCTCAGTGTCCCGCCAGATAAGACTGATGGCTGAATGAGTAACAATAATAATAATGATAACATCAGAACTTTATATTCATAGATAAGGCTTGAGGTGGAAAGATATGTGTGTGTGTCAGAGAGAGAGAGAGAAACAGAAAGAAATCATGACTTTGTATAGTCATATTTAATTACTTACTTTGTTGTTGTTGTTTGGTAGTTGTTGGTTGTTGTTGTTTGTCCTGCCAATAAAGCACCACTGAATTGAATTGAATTGAACTGAACTGAACTGAACTGAACTGAACTGAACTGAATTGATTGAATCGAATCAAATCAAATCAAATCAAATCAAATCAAATCAAATCAAATTGAAATGAATTGAATTGAATTGACCTGAACTGAACTGAACTGAACTGAACTAAATTGAATCAAATCGAATCGAATTGAATCAAATCAAATCAAATCAAAACAAATCAAATTGAAATGAATTGAACTGAATTGAATTGAATTGAATTGAACTGAATTGAATTGAATTGAACTGAGAGAGACAGAGAGAGAGAGAGAAGCAGAGAAATTTGCTTACCTGCCCCTTCAGCGGTGCGGCTTGGGATTACTGTCAAACCCAGCATGAGGACCGCAATCACGCAGACTGCACTTGGCTTCATGTTACCACAGAGACAGCGGGCCTGTATGGTTGTATGGACAGTCTGAAGGTTGGGACAGAATGACATGAAAGAGTACCAGGCAGCTGGGGGTTTTACACACAAGACTGATACTGGAGGGAAAGGGTGTAATTACACAGTCCCACTTCTTACTTTTTAACACTTATTAACAGACTCCAGTACTCACTGATGCATGTCTTCTGGGAATCATTTGCAGTTCATATGTAGGGTCCTGCATCTGTCCCAGTTCAGTGGGCTGTGGGGTGCGGGCTCAAGGCCAGGGGCTTTTTCAGGCTGTGGACCACAAAGTCAATCAGTAATGGGTGAGAGTGTGTGTGAGGGCATGTGGGTATCTGTCTGTCTGCCTGTCTGTCTATCTGTTGCAAGTGTGTATGTGTGAGTGTACAAATGTTGTTTGTAGGTGTCTTCTGTGTTTGTTTGTGTGTGTGTGTGTATACATGTATGTATGCGCAGGTTGTGTGTGTACGTAGATCCTCATACTCTGCATTCTGCTTTAGAAAAGGAATGCCGGGGTTTGTTACAGATAGTGTGTAAGAATGTGTACAGGAAGTTAAACATTGACTTGCAGGGGCTTTCTGTTGACATTATCACAAGTTAACAGGATAGGTTCAGCTGAATTGAATATACATACACACACGCACATACAGTATATATATATATATACACGCACAGCATGCATGGTGTATATATATTCATATATGCATAAATATATGGATACGCACACATACCTGCATAATTAAGTAGCCCTGAGCACCAGAATACCAGCTACCCTGCAAAAGTGCATCTGCCAAGCCAACAAGACAAGGATCAATGTCTTTTATTACAATTTCTATACTCAAAACCCTATTTACCTTTCTGTGTTGTATCTCTGCCTCTGTAAAGCTGTGTTAGATCGGACACTAAGATGGAAAGATGGAAAGGTGGCCTTCGGATGCACCGGCTTTACCTCTGCCATCTGTAGCAGCACTTAAAGAATGCAGCACGAGCATACCATAAAGCAGCACATCTCAGATCAAAACCCACCTGTGTACATCACAGGGAGGAGGGCTTGGCATATTTTTAGCTCAGCACACAAATATCTAAAGATAGCTACATCTATAGATATGTGTGTATTTTTTTTTGCAACTGGATGCTATTTTTTTACCTGTCTAAATATAGCCTTGGACAAGGAAGTTCAAACACACTATCAGTGGAAATTCCTCGACATATGAGAGCATACTGAGGCAGTATGCAAATACATTGTTGATAATTCACCAGCACTATTGAGTGGATTTAATTTGTGTCTCACTTATGTATAGGAATACTGCATTAACAACATTAATGTTGGCAATTCAAATAAGATGGCAGACAAATGGCATAGTGGTAAGGAGCAGGGTAATGTAAGGTATTGTAAGATGTATGTAAGATAATGTAAGATTTATCCTTTCTAGAATGCAAGAAAGAGCTATATCTGTTAGTTCAGCTGTTTACCATAATTTATTTTAAACTAAAAAATGTCACCTTGCCTGTCATGAAAAACATGCAGTCTATACTCTCATGCATTTGGTGTAAAGACCCTCTGAACTGCAAAGCTTGACTCTTCTCTCATTGACACCCCCAAAACAGCAGCGATTGTGTGATGGATTGGAGCAGGGATCAATTCCCAGGGGAGGCAGAGCTTTTGTACAATGCGCAGAGACACACCTCCTTCCGTACGCAGTACATATCTTGCTGCTTCAGAGGACGATATGTGATCCTTAAAATCCGCTCCATGTGTTGGGCCTCTGCCAAACAAATAAAACAATAAAGAGAATGCAAACAATAAGGACACACCCCCAGCAAATCAATCTACGGTCAATAACCGCCTCTATGCAGCTCATACAGCGCATAGGGAGGAGGGCTTGGTGTGCTTTTATTAGCTCACTGTATTTACGCAGTGAAGTAAAGAAATGTGTGTGCTATTTTTGGCTGCGCGGTGATGCAACCAGGTGCTATTTTTAGGTCTGGGAAGTTCCTACACATTGCGTATTTCATTAACTAGACAAATTTGCATATGTCCTAGAAGTGGATGCTTACTATAAACAATGTTGAACTGTTAGTAATGTTACTTTTTTCCCCCTCTCACAGCAAAATTATTTTAGACAACAAGCCATAACTCTGATGGTTAAAATGTAAATAACACATATGGTCTGTGATAAGGCCGAAACATACACACACGCACACACACACACACACACACACACACACACACACACATATATATATATATATATATATATATATATATATATATATATATATATATATATACATATATACATACGTACATTCGTGTCACTTTCCATTCTACATTATGTGTATCATTTCATATTTGCATGCTTGAATGCTTTGCTATGATATCAGCTTGATAGGGTTAGCGTCATTGTAAATGAGTATGCAGACATACTAATACCTTCTTCTTATTATTATTATTATTATTATTATCATCATTACAAAACCCATATCATATTTAAGATTTAAGCTTACAGGTTACAAGCTGGTCTACAAGGGCTTATTGTTGGGCCTTAGTCTAATGTAATGCCCTTATCCTCACAGTATTGCAAGGGGGGAAAAGGAAGCCTCAGTCATGTTCTACATGTGGACCACAAATGATAACTGACTGTGACAGATGACCTTAAGGCTCGGTACCTACGAGGCGAGAAAGACTTTGATACCATCAACGCTAAGGGTAAAACTGTCAATGTCCTGCCGAGTGGAGTGAGAGCCAGTCAGACTGACATCATTTTTCTCACAGTTTAGCTGCAGCCAGTTCTGTTGTATCTATGCTTTTATTTGATGTAATCAGTCAACCGGGAAAGTAGAGGCAACAGCCGTATGCCTTTCAGACATAAAGCTGGGTGTTGTCTGGGTGCCAGGATAAAAAGTGACAGAGCTGGTGCACTGATATCTCGGCAGTGTGGCGTAGTGGTGAGGAGTACGGCTCATAACCAAAAGGTTGCCAGTCTGATTCCTGACTGGGACACTGCTGTTGTACCCATAGGGCAAGCTACCAACCCCAAAATTGCCTCAGTAAAATATCCAGAGGTACAAATGGATAATATGTAAAACTGTAACCTATGTAAGTCGCTCTGGATAAAAGCATCTGCTAAACAACAATAATGTAAAGCAATGTAATCTCAGAGCCATCTGTGTCCCGTTCCGGTTCATCGGAGATGGGCGCTACCGAACGTCACAGCAAGGGTACACCAAGGAAGCCAACACAGATCACGGGACAGCAGTCTGTTGTGGGGGTGAGAGCGCTAACCTCAGCACCAGATGAGGAATCTGTCACTTTCACTCCTGCTTCTCTGTTGAACACCCAGCAGTTTAAACAGGACTCAGAGCACAAGTTGCCCTGGACACAAATGCACACAGAACACCATTTACTCTTCTGTGCCATAGAGACTGAGGCTGTGTCAGACTGGACACAGCAATGCAAAAATCCCCGCGGACGCAAACGGCTTTATCCCTGTTGTCAAGAGAGGTGCTTAAAGAATGCAGCGCAAGCACACATCGCAATACAGTAACCTCAGGTCAATATCTGTCTCCATGAAACTCACTGACAGACCGTAGGGAGGAGGGTTTAGCGGGGTTTTTTTTAGCTCAGTGTATTTACAGAGAATGTGCATGTGCTATTTTTGGCTGTACCGTGATGCAACCTGGGGCTATTTTTACATCCGTCTTTGACATCGAAGTTTCCTCACTTTATTGGTTATAGTTCCTAAATATATGACATAAAACATGTGCGGAATGGAAGTGACGCAGAAGTGGTTGATTACACATTGACCTTTGAATTGATGCTATTGTAGGTTGTAAAATATAACTACAGTGGACAACAATTTAAATATGATGTACACTGCCAGTCAAAAGTTTTAGAACATCCCCAATTTCTGTAAAGGAAAGACCAACACTTTTAAGGGTTATAATGTTCTGTCTGTCTTCCTTTGTTAATTGCCTTTTCTCACCATTATGATAAGCAATATACTACTCCCTGCAGTGCAATATTGTCCAAATAATGCTTCAGAGGGTATAGTAACACAGTCTGTTCTAACACCGCTTTTATACAGACAGAGGGTTTGTAAGTAATCAACAAAAGTCGGGACACCTGTGAGAATTGTTTGCATCAACTTTCAAGGCTTAGTTTACTTCCTTTGCTGCAGAAAATTGTTGTTAGTTGTTGTTAGCCCATTACTTGTTCCCTGAAAACTTATTTTAATTATTATAATTATTTTTCAGTTTTTGGTAACCTAAACTTTTTTTAACCTCTGGCAGTTTACCGCTTCCTTTTGTTCTATTTCAGGTCATTCACTGGACTTGAACTACTTAAATTTCAATAAATTGGAAAAATGGAGGTGTTCTAAAACTTTTGACAGGTAGTGTATGTTTTTTAGTATGAGGAAAAAAAGGCTAATTCTGGGCACACCTAGTTATCACAGTTCATAGGATCTTACTTTAAAAAAAAAAAAACAGAAACACCCTTCATGGAAATCATGTACGATCTTGTGCATTTGGTGTCATGCCAATTTAAAGATCTCACCTCTTGGTTCAACCCTGGATGCTGAACCCCATGCAGCTATATTCAGTGATTTTGTGATGTGTGCAAGGTAGACGGAGACACCAGAAGACTTCTCTTGAAACCCCAAAGACACCCAAAGCACAAGGCAAAAAGACACAATGTATCGGTTGGAGAGCCGTTGAATTCTTGAATGATAAGATGTCTTGTGATAAGATGCGACATTCATCCTTCTAATCCATCCCCACCTGCAGACTAAACAGGAAATGTTCCTGCGTTTTTCAAAGGGGATTTTCCTCTCAGGATAAACCACGCTTCAGTCTAGCACGTTTCCACTGAACTGTGTGAAACACAGAGAGGACGGTGCGACGGACGCGATCATCCCCCGTGTGGGAAAACAAGATTCACTCTGAGTAACTTTCATTTCTGTCTAATTTCAAATGTTTAAGTGGGCATCAAAGGACTTTCTGTTAACTCTCTCTGTCTCTCAGATGGTTCCCATCAAATATCACGCTCACATAATTCCTTTATTATAACTGTTCCCCTTACAACAAATCATGCACTGAAATTGTAATGGCACACTTTCCTAAACTGGGAAATCAAAAAATCCACATAATACTTTAAAGAAAGTAGAGTTACATGCATCATACTATACTGTACTTCTTTGATGTAATATCTCCACATAACATGTACTGCCTTGTGACGATGACGACAGCTCCACAAAATTAATAACTTGTTGTCTCAAACAGGACTGATCTCTTGGTCATCCCCTTACAGTGGCACTGTTTAGCTTCCCAATCATCTGACATTACATTACATCACAGGCATTTAGCAGACGCTCTTATCCAGAGTGACTTACATCGGTTAGTTTTTTTTTTTTCCACAATGTTATCCATTTATACAGCTGGATGTTTACTGAGGCAATTGTGGGTTAGGTACCTTGCCAAAGTGTATAGCAGCAGTGCCCCAGTGGGGGAATCAAACCAGCAACCTTTTGGTTATGCGTCCTGCTCGTACTATGCTACACTGCCCCCCATTCAAAAACAATTATATCTGACAATCAGTGTACATGACTAACAACCCTCAAACCTTCTCACAGCTTCTTGTCAGAAAACAAAGACATCAATTACACTTACATAAATAATACACTGACAAACAAATAACGTAAGTAGTAGAAAACAATTCAACCTCTCCCATGTTTGTTGAATGAGCCATACCAGACATTATTTGCATGGCAGTGTAGTTTATCAGATGCCTGGGGACTACTGACATGCACACGCATGCAATCTCGGAAGAATTCAACCTAAGCAAAGGCAGGTCTGAGGCAACCACTGTTTGGAATTCAATTATTCCCGGAAACATTTCTACATTTTACAAAGTTTTTGATTTTAGATACGATTTGGCAACCATACAGAGGTCAGGAGAGCGCAAAGGCAAACTCACTGACATGTAATAATAATAATAATAAATATACAGCCATGCGTCGCGATGTCCACGATACGTTCTGTGAAACAGGACGTTATGTGACTTGGACGTTGTGCGAACACCGTACTATATACAGTATATGGTATACTATGTACTGCAACATTATTCGCCTGGCAGCGCAATCGCTTTATGTCCGATACACGTGTTGCGTGCGGGAAGCGTTGTCTTCACTACGTCCGGTTACGTCCGCTACGTTCCGTTCTTTTTAAACTTTATTATAACCTTATGGGACTACGGACGTATGTGCGAACGGACGCTGTCCGAATGGACGTTCAGAGGCGTATGACTGTAGCATTAAACTACATTACATCAATGAAATTTAGCAGACACTCTTATCCAGAGCGGCTTACATCGTTTACAGCTTTTTTATATATATAATGTCTATACAGCTAGATAGTTACTAAGGAAATTGTGGGTTAAGTACCTTGCCCAAGGGTACAGCAGCAGTGCCCTTGTGGGGAATCAAATCAGCAACCTTTTGATTTGAGTCCTGCTCCTTAACCACTATGCTACACTGTCGTCCCACTGTTTATGCAATGCAATTGAAGTTCAAAGTACCTCACAGGATAGATCAGGCATAGATAGATCAGGTCTGTCCACACTACCTTGTGAATACAGTAAGCAGTGATTCCATATAAGCTACACACCTCTAAGTCATATGTTCGCATTTACATATTGTAAAGGGGCCTGGGGACCACCCGTACGTCGTTGTCCCTAATCAAGCTTAACATCACGGTCAGAGGGCAGTGTTGGCACAGGTCGCGTGTACAGCTGTAGGTGCAGTGATGGAATTTGGTGTGCTTTCCATGTTGGATAAAATCAAAAGTACTTCAGCAACATAAAGGCTGACCTCAGCCAGCGCTGTGCAGTTATCCATACTGTTTACTTTGGTAAGGAATATAGAAAGGATGTCGAAGTCTGGCTGCACCCTAATCCATTAAAGGAAAAACATCTGTGTTAAAAACAGGGCGTTCCTACAGGATGGATGTTCTCAATGTATGTCTTTAAAGTAAAAATCTAGCTATCCAGCCTCACAGCAGACAATTGCTCATAGAATGTCTCCCGCTCATGTGAGCAGTGGCATATCAGGCTGATTTGAATGATATTTGCATGCGTGGACAATGCAAAAAAAAAATTATTTTTAGAACATGACTCCCAGGTAATTCCACTTGTTTTTGATTTCCAGAGGAAAAACTCTGGAAAGTTTGCATTCCGGGCTTCTTTTCCATTTGTGAGAAAAACCTGTGGAGCAATCAGATGATGCAGGGTGAATGAAAATGCTTGCTGCTTATTAAAAATAATTAAAAATTACTTCCACTCAAGTGACGCTGAGATGTTTTATACCCTGCCTGTGATCAGGGGTAGAGCTGTCTAAGAATCAGAGGAGTCATCTATACCTTTTAACTAGAGCAAGACTGTAGCACAAACAAGGCCGATACTTTTCCAGGTAGGCCAATAGCAATTTATTAGTTTAGCAGTAGTTTAGTGGTACTTTAGTGACGACACACTTTTTAAATGGGTGTATTCTCGTGACCTGTGTTAGTGTGTCTCCACAGAGCAAAGTGTGGTGTGTTAGTGTAAGGGTCCCCATAAGAGACAGTGTTGATGTGTTAGTGTGACAGTCCCAATAAGAAACAGTGCGGTGTTTTAGTGTGATGGTCTCCACAGGGCACAGTTTTGGTGTGTCAGTGTCACGGTCCCCATAGAACAGTGTCTCTCAATCCTACTCCTGGAGGCCCACTGTCCTGCATATCTGTTATCTATCCTTGCTCCAAACACACCTGATCGAAATTAGTGGGCTTAACATGCTCTCATCAGGTGTGCTCAGCTAATCAAAAGTGCCACTGATGAGTTCAGTCAGGTAGGTAGAGCAGGGAAAGATGGAAAACGTGCAGAGCAGGGGGCCCCCAGGAGCAGACTTGAGAATCAGTGCCATAGAAGACAATGGCTGTGTCAGCGTCTGCCTAACATAAGGTTCGAAAAATAAGTCGTCCTCCCTGCTATAACATGAAGGACCCCTAAAAACGTCATATTTGATAGGCTCAGCAGGACTTCTCAGATCCGCATCATATTCTACTTCATCCACTTATACAGCTGTATTTATACTGACGCAGCTCTGATCAACTACTGCACACAAGGCCAAGTTACCAGCCCGAACTGAAATTCAATCATGTAGGCTTCACTGACCACTACTGAATGACACGGCCCTCTCATTAAACAGTGTCCCAGCATACAGTACACTGCTCAGAGGAAACCCCCGGCACTCCCGCTCAGACACTGTGGGCCTCGGGAGTGTTTTATACAGGAATTATGTACCAGTCCAAGCACGTTTTAATTAAACCCCTACACAGTGTTAAACTACTGACTGAGTGTGTAAGGGTGCCACATAAGGGTGGGGTGCAGATTAAGGGGGAGGGGGGGGGGGGGGGTTTTGCAAGAGCTTGGCAGGAAGAACAATGGTCTTTGCCAACGGTGACCTTGTTCATGCAAAGCAAAATTAACAGGTAAATATCTTACTCAGTGGTTCAGCTGTCTGGATCCTACACCCAGTGTATCGGTGCCCCTCCTAGTTGGGTCATCTTTTATGTGAAGTTCCACTGAAGTATGAAGATGTCAGACGGCAATCATGAGGCAGTGCACGTATCCACTTCTCTGCAGAAATAAACGGTAACAACTGTGAGTTTACATTTGCATGCTGCCTATATGGCGTTTCATTTGGTTACACCTACCCCTTCAATCGAAAAGCCCTTCAATCTTACCCAAACCCAACAGAACACAAAAAAACATGTCTCGACTGAGCCAGTTTGGGCCTGTAATTGGATTATTGCACCTGGGTTTGGGTCGGGTTGGGGTCAACATGTCAGGTTTTGAATGTACTGCTGCCAAAAATCTGAGCTAAAACCTCATTTTGAATGAATGACATATACACAGAAAGAATTAACATTTTTAAGGCTACCACATATATCAAGCGTGAGTGGAGGATTCGTTTATTTACTTATTTATACAGATAGAACTTATTTTATTATTTTCACCTATGTGTCCTCTATTTGCCCGAAAAGGTCTGGTCACTCTGTTGAACTGTTGAGCTGAATTTTCGCATTTTTATTTTTTTACTTATACAAACTTTATTCACTGTATAGTACACTGTTTTGGGACCGACTGCATTTATTTATTAATCACGGAAAGTAAAACGTAGTCAGGGACGAAAACTGGTCGGTAACTAGGAAGCAGCAGTACAAAAACAGATCCAAACACAAGCAAGGTCCAAAGAACAGGCGAGGGTCAAAAGCAGCAGTCAAAACACAGAATGGCAGAGAGCAGGCTTGGTATAATTTCAAGAAACAATACCTGGCAATGAGACAACACAAACTGAGTTCTTACGTAGTCAGGAACTGATTGACTGAGGTTGAGCAGGGCTGAACTGGGCGTGGCTGAGCTGGCTGACTGGGAGCGGGTGTGACAGTTGTACTCTTGGTCGAGGTAGTTCACCCAGAATTGCTTTGGTAAAATGCTAATTTACATTTAAGCATTCCATAAATGGCTAACTTGCAAATTGACAAAATGAAAGGAAACTCCAAGTGAAAGAGGACTAATTATTTTAAGTTACTAAATCGCAATTAAAAATGAGTCTACACATACATCAGATTTTTCAATACATCAGATTACTTTCAATACTAATTTCATCACACAAATCAACAGCTGAATATGTGAGTTTCTAAAGCAACATGAGCAATCTAACAGATTTTGAAAGAGGTCAAGTAGCTGCTATCCAAATTGCAGATGTGCACGTCTCAGAAACGACAAAATTGTTGAATGTGTCAAGACAAACAGCATCAAAAATCATGAAGGCATACACCAAAGAAGAAAAAAACTGGATCAGGAAAGAAGAAAAGGAGTCACAAGCCAAAGTTCACAAACAGGGATAGATGAACATTTAGGATAGGCCTATTTGTAAAAAAAGATAAAAATCTATACGTCCACGACCCAGTCTCAACAAAAAAACTGTACATTGTGAGCTTCACAAAGCAGGTATTTATTGTAGGGCTGGCATTTCGAAAGCTCTTGTAACCAAGGCCAATGCGTAACAACACACAACCTGGAATGGTCTGATGGCTTACCTTTTACTCTTTTCCCTACGTCTGGATGGGTTTAAGTTTGGAGAGAAGAAGTCTTCAACCCACATTGCCTGTTCAGTTGTTAAACATGGTGCTGAATTTGTTATGGTGTTGGCAGCCATCTTGAATCATTGGGTACAGGAAAAAAAGGTAAGCAACCAGGTGAACCCTATGGCACAAACATTTTTTCCTCAAGATGTTCCCAACCTCCAAGATGATACCGCCCCCATAGACGCTCAAACACCTTTCATGGCCACCCCAAATCACCAGATCTAAACATCATTGAAGCTTTATGGGAAGTTCTGGAACACAGAGTGCGGAGTAGATTCCCACCTCCTCCATCTCTCAAAGAGGTGGAGGCTTTCCGTCTTTAAAAAAATGGTCAAGTATCCCAGCAGAAACCGCTCAAAAACTTGCACAAGTGAATTCCGTCTTTTAAGGAGCAATACCAAGTTAAGGAGCCTCACAGTAAACATTTACAATGGATTCACGGATATAACATAACTCCCTGCTCTGACCCTTGTGATCTCTAATGACTACTTACTCTGCCATTGTACAGTTTTCACCTCCCTAATGATTAACACTGAATGTACATTTACGTTTACATTTACTCATTTGTCAGACACTTTTATCCAAACTGACTTACAAGTGAGGCAGAGTACAACACAAGCAAAAAAAAAGCCATAGCATGTAGAATGTACTTTTGAAAGCTGCTGTTGGATTTTGTGAGGGTGAATTAGAGCTACTCCATGCAGGGGAAAGACAGGTTTGTGAAGAACGAACACTCAGTTGAGCAAGAGCCTGCGGCATACCTGCAATCCTTCCAGCGGGTGATTCATGCATTTGCGGTTTAGGCGCATGCCGTGTAACTTGTTTTCCCTTGCTGTCATTGCGCAAAAAAAAAAAACGAAACGGGTGGTGAAGAAGCAAAACTGATTTCACCCCCAATAAACATCCAATTAACTCTCGGCGCTCAGATGCAATTATGGTTTTCTGTGCTTGTTTATGCTTACACAGCCAAACCAGAACAAAACAAAAAAAAAAAAAAAAAAAAACTAAAATATGACTGGAGAAACCCAGGCAAAAACAGAGGGGGCATCTGAGGCCAGTGACCCAACATCACCTTTAACATCAACCTATTACAACATTACCTGGTTTTTAAAGAGTCTTTCTGGCTGATATACTGACTAGACGCTGGCGTCTGTTAGATGTCTGGTAATATGGACAGACACTTGGATGGTTTCACTTAACAGCAGGCAGGCCAACTTTTCATCAGTTAGGAGGCACAGATCCTTCATTTTTTCCACCTGGAATGTGTAGCCACGAGGGGCACAGGCCTCTTTCCTCACCAGCTCCTGAGGTCCAGTCTGTCTTCTTTGTGTCTTTTTTCCAGGCCCATCTACATAGCTGCCATTATTGGTACCAATATGTACAAGTATTATTCTTGGTTACAGGCATTTCCCGGATAACACACATTGTGATCAACAGATAACAAGCAAAAGCGGTTTGCCTTGCCTGCTCACCAGTACTTTCCATTTTCTTAGCAGATGCTCTTGTCCAGAGCATCTTACATAACCTACATTTTTTTACATTGCTATTAATTAATACAGCTAGATGATTAGTGAGGCAATTTAGGTTGTTCCTTGCCCAAGGGTGTAGTGACCCAGGAGGAAATCAAACTAGCAACCTTTCCGTTACAAGCCCAACTTGTTACTATTACACCACACTGCTGAGATTACCACCACTGGATAAGAAAAGATAGTTGTGGTTCCAATAATACAATGTGCCGAAACATTCACACAGCTTACCTAAAGAATTTCAGAACAAGTACAAACGTATTAACCGTTACTTCTTTGGTTGCTTCATTGCTCTTTAGTGTCTCTAGATGTAAAATCAAACTGCAGGAGCTACACAGTGAGTGAGTGAGTGGGTGAGTGAGTAAGTGAAAGGTAAACACATTTTGTAGGTCTAATTCTTCCAGCTTTCATCGCATTGCTGATTAGTTTTAACCGTGTCGGAAAGAGAAATTCTTGGCCGTGTTCCCGAAGCTGTAGCTTATCACAGTAATTACAGAGTATTCAGCGCTCAGACAAACATTACCACCCAAAGAATTCAGAACACGTTACCTCAGAGTTTCTTCCACCACACGGTGAAGCTCATCCTATGAGAGCCGACGACCACAGAGAGGCAGGAGAACGGGTCCTTCCTGTAGACAGAGAGGCATGGAAGGCATCGTCAAATGAAAGCCACGCATATTACGATTCAACATTTTTTTGATTTATGCTTCTTCATCAAGCACCCTTTAAGCTCCAAAGCGATAGGTTTTCTTTACATCCCAATGATAGAGCAAGATATTTTTTAACACAACTGATGTTGCAGTGAGTACTTTGAGTGTAACAGCAACCCGCACAGGCCCTGACCCAATGATGAACTTTTGGGTTACAAGTCCAGTCCTCTAGCCACTGGCTCATATTGCTCTTACCTACCTAACAGGTGAGACCCAATGAAGAAAACGCTAGACTGTCTTCAGTCTGTGCGCAGAGCCTCCGCTACCCAACAGTCATCCAACCGGTCTGATCTCTGTGCTGCAATCGCACCCCATCTGCCACCACCTCAAAAGAACATAGCACAAAAATGTGGAGAACACAGCATTCGAGGGGGACAGCGTCCCGTCGGATGTCACAGGATAATGCAGGAGAGATGGCTCAATGCTCTTCTACATCAGGGCCCAACTGCTTTCTCAGTGCAGGTGGGCCAAACCTTTCCCACTTTCCAATAATGCACCACCGTACATTCATCTGCTTTGAAAAAAATGTTACTTCACCTTTCCATTTAATTTAACTTCTCATTTTAGAAATTCATTTGTGGAACGACAAAATCAAAATGGGATTGTCAGGATTTGAACAGAAAGCACATTTCTTTGTAAATGTTACTTTTAAAGACGACCATCAGTTCATTACTGTAATTGAAGCTGAAATTATTGTGTTTATTTATATAAAACAGAAAGAATAAAAACAACAAAAATGGATTATGAATGTCTGTCTGTCCCAGCTGTATGTGAAGGATCACATTTTGCTGCAAGCTGCTCCACACATCAATCCTACAGTGCATTGGGGCACTTTTCCAGAGTCATCCCATCCAAAGGGTGAAAAAACTTCAGGTGAGGGCCCTCCGTGTGTGAATCCAGCCACCAAAGGTCAGCTGTGATAGGTCAAACGGCTAATGACATCACCGGTACTGTACAAAGAGAGAGCGGTTGATCCAGGCAAGGGAAAAACCTGAACGGACGCTCATACAACAAAGTGCAGCCTGACATTCTAGAACTGCACTACAATAATCTGGTTCCGGAACCAAACTGAAGAGATGGTCACAAATCAAAAACTTAACCCTTGAAGCCCGGCCTTCCTCTCTGCAATAACCATTCACACATCCCCATACTGGCCTCAGGCGAGCTACATTCCAACAAATGCCAAATCACGGGCCATGCCCTCTCCCTGGGAAGAACATTTACATTCACTCACTTGGTAGAGAGTGACTTACAAAGTAAACAGAGGTTTACAAAGGACTTACAAAGGTACAACAGATCTTACAATTAGATCGCCTGACAAACAGCACAGATCCAGAAACCGTCTGAAACACAGTCTATCGAATGTGATACTGCACAAACCAGGGCCGCAGATGGAAGACAGATGCAATGTGCTACAACAATGGTGAACAATGGCATTAAGAATCAAACATGCCCAAGGCATGCTTCCTAAATCATTCAAAATGCCTTTATTCATTGAAAAGTACCAGTAGGTTTATTGTGAAGTTGTAGCTTTGTTTGCTGGTAGGTACATCAGGACTAATTTATCGGAAATAGTTGGGGAGCTTTTGAAACTGCCCGCCAACGTCAGGAAATCAGAAACCCACCGCACTTGACACAAAAGACTTCTAGATTTTGCTGTCAGTTTCACATGTAGCACATATGACATAGATGTGTCAGGTGTGGAATGATTTTGAGTGGGCGGCATTGTAGCATAGTGGTAAGTGGTAATACTTAACCCACAACTTCCTCAGTACACATCCAGTTATATAAATGGATAACATGTAAAAACTGTAACCTATGGAGGTTGCTCTGGATAAGAGCGTCTGATGAATGACAATAATGTAATGTAATATGAAACATACTGAGAAAATTAGAGGTTGAGTCATGAAAGTAAATGATGCTGTGATTTTAGCTCCTATGTTCTACAGGTCACTGACCTTAATTCCAGTCAAGAATAGGATCAAGAAAAGGGTTTGGTTATGGGTGAGTCTGATCATTGTCACAATGTCATTTCGACAGGCTCTTTTGTTGACATTTGGATGTGTGCCCTTGGACGGACTTTCCCCCCGCGGGGCACAGTACCAGGAACTGTGTCAGTGACAAAAGTGGCATGTCTCCAAAACACACGAGTAATAATTCCTTTATGATACCAAAAATTGTCACACCACTTCCATGCCAGAGTGGCACAGCTCACATGATTTGGGTTGCGGGCCCATGGTATAAGTCAGTTAGGCTAATTCTATGGACTCTTACCCTGGCAGAGCAGAAATCGCCAAATGACAAGACTTACATTACATCAGGGTTTCTGCTAGGATTTTTTCTTGCCGGTCCGTCGTCTGGAAAGAATTTATTTTACAGAACAAATTTGAAACTTACCGGTCATGTTTCAGTAGCAGTCTATGTTACAAACGCAAATATAATGTACACCGAGGTTGGCGAAAGAATGACAACGACTTCAAATCAGTTTGACTGTTTAAAGAACAGTAACGATTAAGCAAAACGAACAATAACGACTGAGCAAAACCTCAACATTAGCTGCTAAATATAGGCTATTACGAAACATCTGTAACCTGTAACATCTGTAGCCTGTTTTAAAAAAAAGGCTAGGCCTACATGGCATCAAATGTAGCCTATAGGCTACCAGGTAACATTTTATTTTCTTTTTTTCATTGCGGTAAAGTCCTCTGCTGCCAACTTGAAATCAAACATGTCCAATGTGTCTTTGCAGCTTGCAATGCGCATAAACCGCGTCACTCTCTCCTCCTCCAGACGACTTCGTAGCACCGTCTTAATTCGACTCTGCAGAGAGAAGCCCCTCTCTGCCGGCACGCTTGACACGGGCAGAACACAGGCAGTTTTAGCCATTGTAGCTTTGCTGTCAAAACACAAATGTCCTGTTTAGGGATAGCCTTCGTTATAGCTTCATTTTGTATAACTATTATTACTGGACATTTTGACCGGCAAGTTTTTAATTTATTGTTTTTTTAATAAATTTTACCAAGCAAAAACCAGTAATTACCGCATAACGGAAAGCCTCCATTACATTACTGTTATTTAGCAGAAGTTCTTATCCAGAGCGACCTACCTAGATTACAATTTCATCCATGTGTACAGCTGAATATTTATAGAGGCAATTGTGGATTAAGTACCTTGCCCAAGGCGACAAGAGCATTGCCCTAGCAGGGAATCAAACCAGCAACCTTTCAGTTATGAGCCCTGCTCCTTACCGCTATGCTACACTGCTGCCCATAAGGCACATCAGGCTCAGAAATCATGAAAAGGAAGATAAGGTTGCTTGGCAACAGTGGGGCTGGTGTAGAGGATGTGATTGACTTCAACGGAATGCAATTGTACTTTTTTTTTAAACTCCCATGAAATCCGAGCATTGGTGTGCAAAGCGTGCGGGGCTGAATCACAGCTGATCCCAGGTCAGTTGTGGGGATGAAAAATAAATACCAAGCTTATTACCACATGCACCGAAAAATGAGGATCTGAGCGAGAAGCCTGGCAGTGACCTGGTTGTGCAATGCACACCTGCCTGTTCTCACTACCAGTGAGAAACCTTTACTCACGCTACTGCAACTCGGCTGCGCAATTCAACACGTCATTCAGTGCCTGGAGGTCAGTGACTCGCCGAGGTATTGAAACCTAATTCGAACCACTACACCACCGCAAAACCACCACACTATGGCCTACTGCGGGGTGCAGCAGTAAGGATCAAGGTTCTTAGCACTAAGGTTGCCTGTTCTATCCCCAGGTGGGCCTGCTATTTTACCACTGGGCAACCCAAATTGCGCCAGCAAATACTTAACAACATAGCGATTGCAAGTTGCTCTGGATAAGAGTGATAATAAAGTAATAAAGTAATGAGGTAAGTGCTAAATAATGCTAAGTAATGCTAAGTAAAGAAACACGCTTCAAAGGCTTCAGATCAGTGAATCATTCTTCACGTGTTTTCTTCTCCGAATTACGTTTCACCAGGGCCGTTAAAGATAAGCTCAGACGCAATAAGACCTCGATATACGAACAGTACATCCTGATTAGCAGGGCTTCTTGCAAAATGTTTGCGTAGGAACATATGCAATATCTTCATCTAAAGTATTTAATGTCATTGAATACGGAGTCAAGGTCTGGTGGAGACAATGTTATAATGTTATTATGTATTGTGTTATATTATGCAGGCCTTGTGTTATATGTTATTATGTATATATGTTATTACTGGTTTAGGAGTGTTGTTAGTCTGGTCTGACACTATTGCTCGTTTAACATGAATGGATACAATTATGTTCTATTGTGCTGGAAGTTGTTCTGCGTAACAGCGTGTGCTAAATGCATGTAATGTAAGGTAATGTGTAACTTTGACTGTGTAACTGCAGTGATCTTAGAGTATTTGTGTTCATAACAGATATCACTCACTGCGCATTGGACTTCTAATCTATTTCGTCATGATCACGTCAGCAGCCTTACCATTCAGCTACGTTCTCCTATCAGATGGCTGAAGACCCCCCCTCTCTTCCCCCCCGCCCCCCCCCTTCTCCGCCCCACCCCCTCCCCCTCCCACTCCATTCAGTAGGTGATTGAAAGGCACTGAATGAATGCAATCCATTATCATTATCTCCCCTTTTTACGCACAGCGGCGCTTGATCATGCGCCCGCAAGTTTCCCCCTCGCGGGGGACAGAGAGGTGACCTCGTTTCGAGTCCCGTCGCTGAGCCGCCAGGTCCTTCCCCTGGCCGCGAGGCTGCCGGGGGGTTGGCGGGCGCGCGGCGTGCGGCCAGGAGGAAAACGGGAACAGCGGAAAGTACAAAGGCCGAAGTGCACACAGGTGCGCGTTCCGCAGGTGAGGCATTACGGGTGGAAAAGGTTCCAGCTTGCAAATGTTAACCATAATTAGCTTTAAAGGATAAACACTTTATACAAATACAGTGATACATATTTTATAACCATAAATATAAAAAATATAAAAATATAATAAAATATATATTTGTGTGCATTTTTAAAAAAAATATACACACATACACACATATATTTTTATGATATTTTATGGTCATTTATATTTTTTACAATATTTTATGGTTATACGTGTATACACTGTTTGTCCAGAAGGATATTTCAGAACAATGGGTCAGCACAATTTTTTTATCCCTATGAAACAAATATTCTCCACCTCACCCTTACTCTAAACAATGGGCCAAGTATGTTATGAATGAAATGGTTGATCACGTCACTGAGTAAACATCAGAATGGCTAACAAACGTACAATAACATGCAGTTACTGTACATGAATATAGCACATGAAAGATGAATATAAACTGTACCACTTTAGACCAGACCATCAGCAACGAAGTGGGTTCTTTGATAACATCTGTTTTTGTTTTTACACAGGAACTATTTCAGTTTATTATCCACGATCATGATAAAAAGGGAAAACTAGGGGTACCTGTACCACATGCTGGAGACTTTTATCCTTCACCAGTGCAACATCAATGCAAATATTGTTTGTTGAGATAGGTCCGTTTATGTTTGCCATCCTGTTGCCAGATGCCACCTCGTTTGTCTAAACATAAGCGAATACATAAAAAGAAGAAGATGATATCGGCATGGAGGGATGGAGAAGCGCCAGACAGTGGCCCTTTTGTTTGGTCTGAATGGCTCCAAAGGTTGAGAGTGCTCCACGCGCCCCCTCCGCACCTGAAATTCCATTCTGCTTGGAGAGTGCGGCTTGGCACCGCGCCGTGTAAACAGTAGGGGGGTGGAAGAACGCGCCCAGGAGGAAGTAAGCAAAATGTTCTGCACCCAGTATGCACCTGCCGAGGGGGCAGGACCAACAACCATGAGCAACAGCAATGATACAAAAAAAAAAAAAATGCTCCGTGATGAAAGCAAACAAGTTTGGAAAGTCCGTTGGGCGAAGTATTTAAGCGAGTAGCTTGGGGCTCCGAGCTCAGAGCTCAGAACTCAGAGCATCGACCAACAGGAGAGGAAAAAAAAAATAAAAAATCACTCGCCTGTCTCGCAGAGTCCCAGACTTCAGGATGGCGAACATCAGACTTGGTGCTGTGGCCCTGCTGGCTCTTTTAACTCTCGGCTTTTTCCTGGAGCAGGCGGACGCAGGTGAGCGTTCGGTCTGATGTGCAGCTTTGGTCGTGTTGCTAGTCACTCTCGCTACACTTCTACTACATGCCAATCTACTATAGCTCTGGCGGGAACGTTGGCCAGACGCTAACAGAACGCTTACCGGACCTGGGCAGCTGTGTGAAATTTTCTTTCCTCACACACACCTTTGCAAGTCCCGTTATGAATGGGAACGGGCCTTTTTTTTTTTTTTAACAACCTTGTGAAACCACGGAAGCTTCTCCACTTGTGTTTGTTAACTTTTTCACACCTCTTCTATTGATCCAGCAGGTTGCTGCCTGTCGTACGTCAAGAAGCCATTCCCCTGTCACAGGATGAAGGGCTACACCATTCAAGACAGTAAAACTACCTGTGACATGGACGCTATCATGTGAGTGATACCCGCATGAACCAGCACTGTACCCAGCCCCTGAGGGGTGTGTAGTAATGACTTTATCAGTACTACACTACATACTGTGAAGTGGTAGTCAGAGCACACTGGACCTCTGTAGCCTATGCAGTAATGTAAAGAGTTATGTGCACAGCAGTTTGGAGTGGTGATCAGAGTAACGGACTCTGGACACGAGTTACAATGCAATGACCGTGGTGTGGGCAGCGATGTAGGGTAGAGGTTGGAGCACTCGGACGCGCCGCTCACGCTGAGGGCCATGGGTTTGGATGGTGTGCTGCCGGCGTACCTTTGAATATCTCACTTCATTTCAATTGCGCCTTCAAGCAATCTCTCTGTATTAAAGGGCCACAAAGCACGTCTGTTTTTCTCCTGCTCAGCAGACATTGGTATTCAGGGTGATTTATTGTGCTTAACGTACAAAGCATGTTTCAGATTGAAGACCTTGCTCGAGAGTACAAGAGCTGTATCCAAACCACTAAAATGCAGACTTCCATGTACAAGTACAGCTGCTGAGCTACTATGCTTTGCTTCTGTAGTTTAAAAATACAAGGCTCTATAGATTGCAAGAAACCCCTTGAAAACATGCGGCGTAGTGAAGGAGTGAGTGTTTGTCATTGAGTTAGCCGCTTTATAGAGGGGACCGCCGAATAAAGGAATGACAGCGTGTTTTAAAGTTTTCTGTATTAGACCCAAAAGTTTGTGAACTCTAGAGTCTCACACCCTGTTACTGTGCTTCATTACAGCTTCCACACTAAAGGGGGAAAGTTCATCTGCGCTGACCCCTCAAAGGAGTGGACCTCCAGGAGAATCAACTGCTTAAAGTGAGTTTCCCCCCTCTGGCTCAGTCACCTGCCCTGGCAAAGGAACGAGTAGACACACACACACACACACACACAGGTTGGCCTTGACATGAAAATAAAAGGATGAGAGGACCATTTTTAAGCCTTGGTGAGCTTTGTGTGATTGGTCCAGGAAAACATCCTTTCACTGAAAGACTTGTTTTCAGTTTTCTTCGGGAACAAAAAACTTATTTAAGACATGTTCTATCCATGGCAACAAAAACCTTAAGATTTTTTATACTATACATTACATTTCATTACATTACGTTCATTTAGCAGACGCTCTTATCCAGAGTGACTTCCAGCACAAGAGAACAGATGTAAAGCCATTCAAGCTGAATGAGCAACAGTGTCAGACCAGGCTAACAACACTCCCAGACCAGTGAGTGTGAGCATAACACTATTCAAGCTCTACTAGTTAACTTGTGCATGCTTACTCGACAAGGGAAGGCAAGCATACTACCACACATCATAGTCACTAGATCATTGAAATGTTTGATAATTAATGTCCGTATTTGTTTGTTTCTACAGAGAGAGGGCCCAGAGCATCGCATAAAGAACAATCCTGGCCCCAGGACATCACAAGGCACAAGACAATGAAGGAATTTATGAAGCTATGCAACTTCTTCTCTGCTACCCTCTCCTGGGCTTCTCTCCAACTGTCGGATATGTGGATGTTTTTGCTTGCTTCACATTACGCAAATTATATCATTTTAAACTTTTTGGTTTTTAAATGAGACAACATTTCAAAATACCTTTCCAAAATGCATGGAGAACCCAATGGTGTAAATATGCTTTTAAATATATTTTAAGTAATTTGCACTATATTGTAATATTATATGAATGATTTATTTATGTGTTGGTTTTTGTGTGAAAGGGATTTTTAAATGTTTTCTTGTTTTTTTCTGGTTAAATCTTTATGGTTATGTTGAAGTTTACTTCACTTTATTTGTGATCTGTTTCATAAACAGAAGTTATGTAGTGTCCCATCAGAGATGCTATGTTCGTATATGCAAAAGACAAATGAAAACATTTTACGTTTTTAAAAGGTTATCACAAAATATTTTTGTGCTGACGTTGTCCTCCAATGTACAAAAGAGGAATGTAAATAGGTTTGGGAAATATATTCTGGTGAATTCTTATAGAATCCATAAAAACAATGGTGTGACGTTGAAAAAACACTACATTAAATTGATATGAAATATAAAATCTGCTCTCTCTTCTTGCTCTGATTTTTATTATAACTTTATCATTATTATTATTATATCTTTAAATAATTATGAAAGCTCATAGTAAACTAAAGCTCATACTTAAACTCTGGCTATGTGCTAAAAATGGCCAGCAAGACCTTGAATACCCTGTCCTACAGCACCCAGTAGTAGAACAGTCTAGAACAGTCAGAGACTTCATCAGATGTCTCTGTTAGCTGTTTTTATAGAAGTACAGTGTCTCAGTGGCATGGTATACTGTCTCAGTGGCATGATTAATAATGACAACAAATCTGATGTCAAACATCAACTGTAGAAATTTGGTAAACAGGTAAAAACTATGCTCAACACTTTATTCTTCTTCATTTTTTGCTGGCTGTTTACCCATGAGTGTAATCTACATATAATTTCATTCACCTTGAATAAATACTGATGAACATGACTATCTTAATTGATCAAGATTTCTTAATATGCACACTATGACTCTTCTGTAAAACATCATCTTATCTTCATCTTATCTTATATACCGCAACATGTAAAAAAATGTACCTACCATGCAAGGTTTAGTGCTTTTGTGTAATACAAACTACCCACATCACGCTTACACTAAAAAGCTTTGTCTACAAATAACTCATCTGTGCTGTGTATGAAATATTACAAAGTAAATGTAAGTATCTAATATCACATGGCTTAAAAGGAATCAATTAATCACAACAGCTCATATAAAACCACATACTTTCACCTTAAGCTAACCTATCTGTTTTAATTCATATTTCTCCTTAAGTTATTACAGGGAAGAATGTAAGCATTCGATAAAACAGCCTATTTGGTTTTTACTGTTCTCATGCCCCCTGCTGGTTATGTAGGGTATTGCATTTAAAACAGGGGCTCCTTCAACTTCAAAATCCTTCAACTAAAGTCATTCTCTCTACACCACCAGCAGGTGACACTGATATTAAGATAAGTGAAGCATATATGAAGCAACTGTTTAAGCAGCTTAAACAGACTTGTCTGCATATACATAAAATTTGATCACAGAAGCATTTTTCTGTGATCAAGGCCCAAATTTAATTGCAAATCTGCAATTTGGCTTTAGGCATGAAGGGCTTATTCAAGCAGCGGTATTTGCTACTTGTCTCCTTATTCATGGTCTTTTCGTCCCAGTGTTCGCTTTCAGTGTCTAGACAATCTCTCAAAGCGAGGCAAAGCACTGAGAAATCTAAAATTCCCTATCGATCTGGATGTAAACGCCACGGAACCCCCAAGTCCTTTCTCAGGGAAGCACCAAACGGCACGCAAGAAGTTCAGAGCAGAGATAAGGATCTGGTCGAACGCTAAGCGGGTACTTCAGAAGGAGAGACCCCCATCAACATGCTTTGAGGGAAGATGCAGGAAACGCAGTGGATATCTGTGAAAGGTTTGGTGTCTGACCAGCGGGAATGAGCCGCAGCCGTTGCGGTAGATCCAAAAGCAGACAAGACCGTGAGAATGCAGGGGTTACAACATCGCCATCAATCGGAGCGTGTGAGAGGATGCCCTGACCGTAACCATCAGCAAACTCGGAGGACTTGTTTGCATACATTGTCAGTGTAACGATGTGTGCTGGTCGCTCCCCCTACAGGCAGGCTGTAAAAAGTACATAACCATCAAACAGGAATCATCACCTCTCATTTGATTTATCCACTGTGCTTTCGATCCTTAAAGCAGTGAGATAGCCCAGATCTCACAAAGGGCTTTATACTTAGAAAAGAAATTTATGAGCTGAGTATTAGAATAGTCAATGATCAAGTCAACATACGACAGGACAGAATCTGGAAACGTATCCGAGCATCAGAAAGAGAACTCATACAGTGATGTCATAGTTCGAATAAAAACAATAAGACAATGCCAAAGCCCACACAATGCAAACCAGCGGTGATTGCGGTGAGGGGAAAAACTCCCTTCAGCAGAGGATTAAGGTAGAAACCCTCGGGCGGAGCTTGGCTACATGGGCGCGCTCGTTACCCTCAGCCCAGACTGCAATGCTACACACCCGCTTTCGTTGCCAATCAGTTAGCCACGCAAATCCCCGACGCGCTTTTCAGGGTTGCCAGGGGCGGGAACAGACAACATTGCCAGAGATAAACCATCTTCCTTATCTGCGGTGTTGGTGATACGCCTGGGAAAGCAAATGACAATGGCAAAGCACGAGGAAACGTCCGCGGAAACATGGCGTTACCACACGCCGCTGGTGTTTCTGGGATCTAGTTACTAATATACGGCAGTATACTTGGCTTCCCTCGTCTGCTCAGGTTGTAAACGTTAATGTGTAGTAGGGCTTAAGCCCACGCTCACTGACGTGGGAGTGTTGTTAGCCTGGTCTGACACGGTTGCTAATTCAACTTGAACGGATACACGTCTGTATTTTCGTGCTGATAGTCGCTCTGGATAAGAGCGTCTGCCAAATGAATGTAATGTAATGTGAAGCATCGTGACCATTCCTCAGGAGAGCTATAAAGTATTGAGACCAAGCTCCTGTGCTTGGAACATCCTTACTGTTTACGGCAAAAGATTTATGGCAAAACACGTGGGCACTTATAACATCAAAGTATTAGCCCACGGTTACACCCCAACACTGAGGAGACGTTCCAAGCCGCGGGCAAGATAGCGCCCGTGGCTCCACATCGTCCTCGGAGACATGCGGGCTTGGCAAACGGCAGAGAACACAACTCCAATGTCACCGAGGTGAACGGGTAACCGGAGCATCCCAGCTTATCTCGCAGTCACGGGCGGAGTGTCCCGCAGAGCTTATTCTCAAAGTCCAACGGAAAACACGCTTTATTCTTAGTAATCTTACCAGTTCAATTCATTGCAGTTATCATGTCATTATCACTATATAGGCTGTAATATTTGTACGTTCACTGCTGCCATCTGGCGGACTAGTATAGTATCATAGAAGGGGTCATTATTAGTCTTTATCTCCGGGGGTCGTTGGCCCGGTGTCTCTTACGCGCTGTAACAGTTACAGTGGCATAACGTTTTAGCTCACATTCCTAGTGGACCTTTGACTATACATTCACGGGAACCAATCTTAATATATTACAGTGTTGAAACGCCGTTGCGTTATCCTTCTGAATTTGCAGCGGCCCCACTGCTGCGCTGGTGGTTTAGGTTTTTCGAGAGCACAATTCCACCTAATCGCTAAACTTGTCTAACACGATCTATTTCCCTTATATGGAGAAGTGAGAACCTCGCTGCGGTTTCACAGTACGAGGTGCACGCATTGCTTTCATTGGTAGGAATCGAGGTAAAAGTCGCTGCCTCAAAGACGGAGCACGCAATGGCACTCTGCCATGGTTCTGGGGTTTCGTCCTACTCACAGTTAACTCCTCAGCTCCGGGGGACTCGCTTTTAACGCAAAGACATACTTCTGCCAACCGCACTGTGTTCATCAGCCACTGCCACCGCTGTGTGTATGGAGAGGGGCCCTCCTGTAAATACAACAATCCTTTTATTCTGACAACATCCATGTGCTAGGGCTCCACAGTCTTTTTTTCCCTCAGTCCAGAACAGTCCTTTTTCATATCACACACAGGTGTGCTAACCCAGGTGGGTGGTCGCTCCACCGTTTTACCCGGGCTAGGCTTTTCCCGTTCCAGAATACCATCACCTCCTAACGTCTCCCAGCTCAGATCAAAACAAACCAAGTGCTCCACCGTTTATTTGTGCTCTAACTAGCGGGGACGACAATCGTTGGCTTATTCACTGTGAGATAGAAACGGGGGACAGCAAACAACGTGGGGTGTTATTAAGCTATTAACAAGAGACGAGACTCATGGGAACCTAAGCCAGGCAATTCTTTCGCGCGATGGAACTATTTAGAAGTTCATGGTTGTTATATGCTGGAGGGATCGGATGTAATTGCCTATACAGCCCTTCATTTTCGCAACTCCATTAACCACATGCCAACACGTAGATCATGGGAATCTTAAATCTTAAGCCCTAAATACTCAGTTCCCGAACATTTAAAATATGTTGAAAAGATGTGCGATTTTTTTTTTAACCTGGCTTGCATCGATTTAGGATACAAACACTTTTGCGGAAATTTGAGTTTAATCTGAGTAAAGAGCAAGTCGTTTCCGTGTGCATCGAATGAGCGTTCGCAACGTCAACGGTTATATAAATATTCCGGGTTGCAAGGAGGAGAATCTAACGAATGGAGTAATGATTGAACTGCCTGTTACAATGCCAGGTGCAAGAAGGGAGACCGCGCCCGGGAGAATTCCTCATACTCCTTTGTAATGACAGAGGGCGCTAAAATCCTTTCTGACGACCTCCACGACTGAAGGAAGCCAAGCAGCAATCAAAATCTAACTTATACACCGCCTAAAGTGCCCCTCGGACAAGCTAACAGACATTAACAATATGCACAGAGCATATTATTATCATTATTATTATTATTATTATTATTATTATTATTATTATTATTATTATTATTATTATTAATAATAATAATAATAATAATAATAATAAAGTTATGGGCACTTATGCAAAGACAATAATTAAATCATTTCCATGCATAATGTTTTTTAGATATTTATTCCACGAATACATTGGAAAATGTAATCAAGAGATTTTGCATGCTGTGAAACTCTGTAGTGAATTAATCCGTATGGAAATGGCAACAATTGATATATTTTATATGTTTTGTAACACATTCCTTGCAGTTCTAAACTCTAATTTCTATTTTCCTTGTAGTTCTAAGTTCTATTTTTTTTACCATTCATTAACAACACCTGTGGGTATAATTAATATTAGACCTTCTGGAACCAGGGTACAGGGCCCAGTTAATTTTGATGTTTTTGTCATTCTGTCAGTATAAATCAGCCAAAAATCAATGAGTAAACCTTTTAGGCAATACAGTTTTTCACTGTCCGTTTTTTTGTGAGGAAAAAGATGCCCTCTGTTACTGTGTTTTGAGGAAGTGGTAGCCCTTGAAAGAATGTGGGCCTGAAGGAACCATCAAAGAAGAACTGCCTTCGGCAGTGCTTTGAACAATTCATTTTTGTCCAAGAGCATAAGGGGGAGTTTGAGGAATTATTAGTAATGAGCTTCTCTAATCCATGTTTTCTCTTTGATATTGCGACGGTGATTTGCAATGGCCAAAGCCTATAGAGATTAGTCTTCAAACAGTTCTTTTCCTTTAGTATATGGATCTAGCCTCTTCGATAATTGAGAAGGATAGTTAAAGACTGTCAGAATGAACCAAGCCAGACAAAGTCGAACATAGGTGCAGTCTGGGCCCTTGTTGCTACAAGTTTGGTTTCTTAAGATATAAGGTTATATTTCAGAGTGAGGCAGGTAAGACCTGAAAAGGTATTTGTTTTCATGAGGTTAAAAACATGATGCATCTGGCTTATTCTGGAGTGTCCTTATTGTGCACAGCCACTTACTCCTTTGTTTTAAATCGGCGTTTCAAGTGCAATGCTTAGATTTTTGTTTTATTTATTCATTTATTTCTGCCATTTGTATATTTACTGTATATGGCCATTTCCCCATTCTGTTAATTGTTTTTCTCTTTAAGGTTTTTATATATTGTCAGTTCAAAGTTTTGCATCATTTTCTCATGATTTCCTTCTCCAGTGAGAATGATTCACTTCTTGTACCTAAGGCTGTAATCATAAATCATTTGTATTTCCTCACCCGGAAAAGCACTCTGCATTATATACGTTCTTTAATTCAAGCTTTTAAGAGAACCCTTCTGGGTTATGCCTGGTTCTCTCAAACAATTGACCACCTTTCAACAGTCAATTTTTCCCTAAACGTCACTGTTTCTCCATCTCTTAATGATGAGGATGCTATTACCAAACTACCACCACTACCACTAGTATCACATCTATATTTACACTTAGTCGCTTAGGAGACGATCTTATCCAGAGCAACTTACATACTTTACAATTCTTACAAGTTATCCATTTATACAGCTGCAAATTTACAGAGGCAACTCTGGGTTAAGTACCTTTCCCAAGGGCACAGCAGCAGTTCGAGGATCTCGAGGGGGTAATCAATCCAGCAAGCTTTGCACCTTACGACTACATCATGCTAGTGGCCACTGCTAATATTTCCACTAACACTGTTTACTAATACTGTTACTGTTGATTGCATCACCATAACCACCAGTTTCCATTATGGTGCCTGGCATCTCTTCCTTCTTCCTTCTCTCACCACGCTCCCTGTACTCATGCATGTACGATTACGTCTCTTTACTGTAACAAATGAAAGGAATGTGCATTGTGATTCATTTAACTGGCAAACAAGGCCGTTGTGGTTAGATTATGTCAGTGCACATCGTGAGCGCATAAGGAAGTGGTGCTGGAGAGCTGTAACAACCTGAGTGAGAGTCAAGCTGAAAAACGGTGCCAGACTGTAAGCACACAAGGGTGAACAGGCACACTTCCCCATAATGCGTAGCAGTTACAGTATCCATAAGACCAGCATGCCTACATCATTCCTACATGCACATGAAGCTGGATAAAGATGTATAAGAACAACCACATTATTGTAGTATATATACCACTGTCTTCACATGCTGCTATAAGATCTATAAGATAAAATATGTGGTATAGGATCTATAAAATTAGCCTTCCTTATTCTGTACTAACTTTGCACCAGATTTTATTAAGGATTCAAGAGTGGTCAGGTACTATATTCAAGCCATATGGTAGGATATGTCTATCTACAGGTATATGAGTGTCTGTAGGCCACCCTTCGTTTGACATGGCCTAGAAATTATATCCTCCTCAGTGGTTTAAATCCAAAAGACAATTTTGTGACACATGGCATTACTACCTTCCCCGATAGTTAATTATAATGGGTTTGCTCGGTCATGCCATACAGCCAGGGGTTAAATGGTGCAGACCTATAAACACCACAGCTCAAAGGGAGATTTGCTTGGCTGGTGGTCCAGGTGGCAACAGCTAGATATAAAGGGCTATGGCTGTGGTCCAGACCTGACTAACTCAAGGGGTCAAAGTTCATCCCCATTTCTGAGGTCCAAGGCAGCCTGACGCATAGCTATAAGGATCCCTGCCCATCACGGAGAAATAAGCCAAATCCATCCCTTCGACTCTAACCCCTTAGAGCCGCCATGAGGACCATTTTTAACGTGTTTGAAATGAATCAGAGAGAGAAACCGGAGGGGCCAGTCAGAGTGCTGAATACAGGCAAACATGCATGTCACGTTAAGTCAGCAGCAACTTGTGACATCTGCAAGAAAATTTATAGCTCCTTATTTTTCTCCTACAGGTGCGTCATAAACTATTCCGACACGTTAAAAGAGCACTCCAGCACAGAAATGAGCAAACTCAGGTGTGGCGTAGCGCATGTGCAGGTAAAAGCCACACCTGAATTTGCTGTGAATATAGATCGCTGTACCAGACAACTATCTATAATAAAAGATAATATATGTAAATTATATTTCACAAATAAGACACGTTGGGCTGCTTTGGTTTGGTTTGAGAATGGTACTATGAAGGCTGCAAATCACAATTCTTCTGTGGTTTGGGGCAGACACTCTACTTACAGACAGACAGTGACAGGAGAGCTGTGCCAGGTGCTCTGCTGTATCGATACTGACCAATACTAACCGATACTAACCGATACTAACTGTAAAACTGATACTGAAATAAGGACCTCAATTCAATCACAAAAAAACACACACATTTTGAGGATGGAAAAACTACTTTCACTTCACTACACAGAGTGGCTAGCATGATGAAATATTTCTGTAACTGTGCACACAGCACTGAACAAAAAAAAAGTAAAAACAAGAGAAGGAATGTATGGAGAGGCCAGAGATTGGCAGGGAGAAACACACCCAGGGTACACGGAAGGGTGTGTGTGTGTGTGTGTGTGTGTGTGTGTGTGTGTGTTTGTGCGCGTGTGTGTGTGTGTGTTTGTGTGAGTGTGTGTGTGTGTGTGTGTTTGTGTGTGTGTGTGTTTGTGCGCGTGTGTGTGTTTGTGTTTGTGTGCGTGTTTGTGTGAGTGTGTGTGTTTGTGTGTGTGTGTTTGTGTGTGTGTGTTTGTTTGTGCGCGTGTGTGTGTTTGTGTGAGTGTGTGTGTGTGTGTGTGTTTGTGTGTGCGCATGCGTGTGTGTGTGTGTGCGCGTGTGTATGTGTGTGTGTATGCGCGTGTGTGCGCGTGTGTGTGTTTGTTTGTGTGTGTGTGTGTACAGTCGGGACACGCAGCAGCACTCTGCAGTACACATGTTTCTGCGTCACACTGCCGGACCTGGCACGACATATTTTTATGAGTCACACAAAACCCTTCTTTTTCCCGCCTTTTTAACATGCAGATCACCAGATTTAACGGCTGGGTGTGGAGGAACAGGTCTGGGGAGTTTGGTGTGATGTGGACCCCTGCAAAGCATAGAAAGGCACTCTCTATTCAAACTGTACACTGTGTGCTCACACTAACTGTGTGGCATGTCACCAGTCACTAAAATATGAGCTGAGGAGTCTTCTGAATAGGTATTGCCTGAGTGTGGGAAGTCTTCCAATAATAATGCTGCAAAAAGAAAAAAAAAAAGTTCCACTACGTCTGGTCTTGAAGGACTACAGGGTGTTAAATCCCAGAAAGAAAGCTATACCATGCATTACTGCAAATATTCCCTGGATGAAAAAATACTTTTTTTTGTGTCAGTGAGAAACATAATTTTACAGTAACTAAATGTGTTAGTTAACACATTTTATTAGCATCCTATGTCCACCTTATTACTGTAAACTCCTTTTAGGTTTTACATACTTACACATGAGCCTTCTTTTGATTCTGCAGAATTTAAGCTCACTATTTCATTGGGCTGTTTGATGTGAACAGGAGTGTGGCTTTATTGGTTCATGTGGAGCTGTATATGAACATATAAAGTGATGAAATTGTTCCAAAATGCAAATTATAACAGCGGAACAAAAACCGCCGCAGAGGGGTGGTCTGCGAGTTTGAGAGAGTTTAGTTTTCCTGAAATGTGTGCAGCATGAAAGCAAACACATTCAGGAAACCAAGTCAGCAGCTATGTGTGTCAGTAAGTGAGGCAGTCAGTCAGTCAGTAACCGAGTGAGTGAGTGAGTGAGTGAGTGAGTGAGTGAGTGAGTGAGAACGGGTTAGTGAGTGTCTGAATGAGTGAGTCTGTAACTGAGCATAAGTGAGTGAGATAATGAGTGAATGAATGTGTGAGTGAGTGCGTGACTGAGAGCATGAGTGAGTGAGTGAGTGAAAGAGAGAGTGAGAGAGTCAGTTTAATCTGTTCTGATAGTAGAGTAAAGCCATCAGTGACGATGCAGGTGTGTAACTCCCCCCACCCACCCCTTCCTCCTCATGTGATCCTCTGTGCAGCTGCACTGGTGAGAGCAGCTGTGCTGTACCTCTCAACTGTGGTCAACCCTCGGGGGCTTCAGCACCAAAGTTCCACGTGAGCCAGGCCAACCGGACGAAAATAAAGCGCCCAGAGAAACAGGGGCGTGCCAGATCCAGATCGGCGGTGAGGCTTGTGGTGTTTTTTTTTGGTTGGGGGGGGGGTGGTTTCCAACAGGAAGCCCTCTTCTTAAATACATCTGTTGTTCAGCTGAGGGTATTTTGCACCATTCCCTCCAACAGCAACAAGTCTTACCAGAGACCCTGCAGGACGTGTCGACCTTTTCTCTGGACATTCCTGAGGAGAACAGAACAGCGCAGCCCACGCACGGGGAAGCGCAGTCGTAACAACGCACAAATACCACACAGACTCTCCGTCACCCTCTCCCAGCTCGCATCTAAAAACTTATTGTTTGAGAGAGTCAGTGTGACACATTCCTCAGCCCAGAGATTTGAGCCGTGCGTGTACTTTCCCACAGAAAAATAAGAGTTTTCTGCAAGCCGGGACAAGCGTGGCAAATATGCCACGTCGGGCAAATAATCCATCGTGGCATGAACGTTTCCTTGTTGGTTTGATTTAACTGGTCAAAGCTAGTGTGGTCTGCAGAATAAAGTTCTCCAGCTCGACAGAGAATCCCTATTAAGTCACTGTTATCAGATAAACCACAATTAGAGCACGGCACGGTAGTAGACTATAATTGTGTTTTTAGCTGGATCTTTATGTTTAACCCTGTTTAAAGAGGACACAACAATATAATTGCTGACACCTGCCACATGGTCTTATCTAATAAAGCCTTCAAACATAGACCATGGGACTTTTTCCCATCAGATTCTGGAGTGTAAAAACCTGACAGAAAAGTGTTTATAATCTCTAGTGCTGACTTTCTCAGCTCTCATCTGATAAGGCGTACCTTCTGGCATCAGTAGGCAGAAGTGAACAAAACAGACATTCTTTGAATTATCCTTTTTGCGATGATATTTTTCACCTCATATACCAAAATAAAATTCTGTACCTGTGCACATCATTTAGGTGACTATATTAAGTCATATTAAGATCAGGGATTATGGTCAGGGTGGAGCACTGGCTGTAATTCACCAAGGCCATTTCAAGTTCAGTCCTATCTAATCTGGTGATTTTTCATATTTCAAATTGCTTACTTACAATGTGTATAAATACACCCCTTTTCTCTTCCACCTAAACCAAACAATATGCTCACAACTGAGTCACCTGAGTTCTTACCCCAGATAATATTGAAATGACAGAATATTCATTCCATGTTACACCGCTCTTTGTCTCAGTTCACTGGCTCCCTGTAGTCGCCCGCTTCAAGTTCAAGTTCAAGGTTTTGATGTTTGCAATCAGAACATCCAACAAAACAAAACAAAACAAAACATCCAACCTACCGACCTGAGCTCTCTACTACAAGCCTGTGTTCTATCCTGACCACTACTCTCTGCTACCAAATGGCGTCTGGTGGTCTTGTCACATCGCAGCACAAAATCACTATCCAGAACGTTGTCTCCTGATGGTGGAATGAACTTCCACACTTCATCCATTCTGCTGAGACCCTCGCTATCTTCAAGAAAGATCTGAAGACACAGCTCTTCCACACTCACCTGAACACCTGAAACACTAAAGCAATTTCACATGGCTTTGTTTAACTTTCAAATCTATGGTTTCATGCACTTGTATCTCTACCAGCTAGTTAGTACCTTGTCTGGCCAACAATTAAAACTTGGTTATGCAGCGCATCTAACATTGTTGACTCCTTATACAGCTTTTTGCTTGTGTTGTACTCTGCCTCACTTGTCACTTTGCATAAAAGCATCTGATAAATTGCTAAGTATAAATCTAAATGCAAATATTCATATTGACAATTCCTCAAATGTATTGGCAGTATCATTTCTAAATTTTATTGAAACCTTCAACCTTGTGCAGTGCACCGTGTTCACAACCATGGCCATGCTTTTGATCTTGTTCTGACCCCTGACAGCATCTTAAATAACTACAGACCCATTTCCACAGTCCAAGTGCCCGTTCGTTGCTAAGTTCTTCAGAAAAAAAACCACTGGCTGTCCGAACATTGCGTCAAGAGATGTCCAGAGCTCAATACGGCTTGCTTTGGTGGAGTGGAACCCTGATTGCATGAAACAAATCACTCTGAGACCGAAGGATACCGTCTGTCGTCAACACAACAGGGCAATGAATGGCATGAATAACAAAGTCCCTGTATCCCAGCCGAGATACTGTTCTGCAGCTGGCTGCCACTAACTACGATTATTAGGGTCTCCAAGGTTTTTTTAAAAAAAATTCTGCCTGTTTGTTTCCCAAACTACAGTTCTGAAACTGTTCCACTTAAAGTGGCAGATGAGCTCCTTAGAAATGCAGACTCTGGTAAATGCTCTGTTTTAGTTCTGCAACACCTCTGTGCCGTTTTTGATACAGTTTATCATTCTATTTTAACAGACGGCCTTGGAAACTGGGTGGCCGTTTCTAACCCCTGACACGGCAAGTAAGTAAGACACAGATTAGCTCCTGGCTATATTACTGACCCTTTAACCCCGTAGATGAATGAACACCCAGTTAGATTTTCAGATAAAACCCCTCTATCTGTTCCAGAGTCCAAATTAAAAACAGGGACCATGCTGTCTTGGTAAAAGTTCTTAGGCTCGGAAAAAATCTTCGTGAAGAGACATATCTCCATATCTTCCTTTTAAATACCTTTGAAAAACTCATTTTTACAAGCTTATTTTTAATTTAGTGGTACCCTTTCAGTTGTGTTTTACTCAATGTTTGTTTTATCATTTCAATTAATTTTATTTAATTCATGTTGGTTTTAAGATTTTTTTTAAAGCCCTTATTAGTTGAAAACAAAAAAGGCAGTGCCACATGGCATTGCTACCTCGGTAGTTAACTATAATTAGTTTGTACACTCCTGCCACAAAGCTAAGGGTTAAGCAGTGCAGACCTAAAAACACAACAGCTCTGATTTTATCTTGATTTTTGTTCTTTTCATTCCTCTCACAGCATGCACAACACATTTCTGTATTATTTCTGTGTTGCCATATTCTTTTCCATAGTACGTTAGCAGCTCATTTTCTTTTAATGTCTGTAAAACACTGAGCTGCAAATATATGAAAGGGGGTATACAGCGCAAAGTTATTATTATTATTATTATAATTATTACTGTGCTCAGCCTTCAGGTATTTAATTCCAAAGCAAACTGTTTTAGCTGAAATAAGTCCAGCAAGAACCACAAGGTGAAGGGAGAGAACAGCACGTCTATAAGGAAATAGAACACAGACACATCTGTGTCAGACATGAGGGTTGAACGGACTCCACGGGTTGTTTTACCATACCAGGGTGCTTTCAGGTCAGGTAAGCTTGACCACGTGGCATCACAGGTGGAGACCAGGTCACTGCATGCTGAAATGGAAATACAGTCTCTGGAGCTCAGAATAACTTCAGGCGCTGTTTTCAAGAGCCCTAAGGATTTCCTGAGATGTTCCCAAAGCTTGGCCTCGCTTACATCTCTCAGCAAGAAACTTACATCCTCAAGAAAAAAGAACAGATGGTTACACAAGTGATGGAACTTGATGCTAAACACAAAAATCGATTAAACTGAATAGGGAGTGAATACAGGTTTCAGAATACTGTTAAACAATCATTGACCTGGGTAGCAGGAAATACCAAACTTTTTTCTGAGCTGAATATAGCACATGATGTTGAAAGGCCTTCAGGCGAAAATATGTCTGTCCATTGTGTTTAAAGATAAAGGTTTAGAGAAGTATGCAGCAGTCAAAAAACGATTGCCAAACCATATGAGTCATTCTGACACATGAAGAGTTACAAGATATTCTGAATACACCCTATAGACATTATAAAATTACATTTACATTAAAAAGTTATGATCATCATCAGCATTTGACATGTATTTACATTTATAATACCATGTCCTTATACTGAAAGTGTAATAATTAATGGTACACAGGTCACGAATCATGTCTATATAAAAGGTACAGGTAATTGTTTTGCATTGGACCCAGACAGAACCTAAAGTGCACCAGTGTTTATTTTAACTTGTCTGTGTGGCCATGTTTAGTATGGAACACTATTATGACACACTATTCAGAATCGGGCACAATTAGATTGAAATGAAGTCTATAAAAGGTCAATGGGCTAGGTTAATATTGGCTCTTTAAAAAGACCCCTTTTTTAAACCTTTATCAGCATCTTCATTATTTGAATTAAACGTCTATGAAATTATTGGCTTTAACATTTAATTTCAGACAAAATTCAGCTCACCGGCAACAATAAACAGATCCCCAAACGGCTGGACCGAGCCGCCGGAGAGACCGAGAATGATCCTTTGAAGCTGGTTCCATCTCATTTCCATGAGAAAGGAAGCTCTCCAAATCCACCTTATTATCGGGCTTAAGAGGGGAGACACATGTAAGAGGGGGATTATGTACACTTCGGTAGTTTCGCTAATCAGGCTCCCACTCCCGAGAGCGCAGGTTAGCACACGTCTTACTGCACATTTCATTATTGCCACTTAGCAGACAGTCTCACACATGTTACAATTTTTATGTGTTATCCATTAACATCGCTGGATATTAACTGAGGCAGTACCTTGCCTGAGGGTGCAGCCGCAGTGTCCCAGCGGGGACTCGAACCTTCAGCCTTTCAGTTACGGGCCCTGTTTCTTACCACTGTGCTACGCTGCCACATGTTTCCACAGAGAGAGCACATCCTCCACCAAATCAAAATGCATGAATCCTGAAACCCGCAGTGGTCATGTGACAAACTGACAGGGCTGAGCCCCTGTGTGGGTGCTGGTGGTGGGAGCTGGATTTTGGAGCTCTCACACGCTGTCGGTGAAAATGTTGTGTCACTTAGTAAGCCTTGCATTTCTATCTGGCACCGCATGTTTTTTTTTTTCCACACATTTGTGTTGCATTACGCTACATTATGCTATGTTACATTATGTTACTGCTAATTTCTGGGTTGTTGTAGCACTTGTTGAAGTGCTAACAAGTGCTAACTCAGAATGGCCTTAGCTTTCACCCACAATCAAAACTCTGCAGCTATATTTGAAGCACTTGTTGAAGTGCTACAACATTGCTTACAAGTCTTTGTTTTCAGCACTGCAGTGTGGGTATTATGGTCCTTTCATATATACGCTGATACTGTTGTTTAAACATGCTAACTAGCATTTTCTGTGTCTGAATTGTTGTTTATGTGGCCTTATTTATGCATTAATATACCTTGTTTGGGAAGTTGCTCAAGAGCATCTGGAAAATCAGTAAAAGTAAACAACAGAGGTCATAGTGTTCCTTCACCAGCCTCATAAATATAGCTGCAGAGCTTTGTATGTGGGTGAAAGCTAAGGCCATTCTGAGTCATGACTCAACAGGTGTTACAGGCGTCTGATGACTGAACAGGTGTCACACTGCTACACCCCATCAGAGAAAAAGTAGGTCTCAAAACCCAAACATTGCTGGTTTGATTCTGATGTAGGTCACTGCTGTTGTAACCTTAAGCGAGGTATTTAACCTGAATTTGTAGGGAAAAAAAAAATAAAACATCCAGCTGTGCAAATGAATGATATTTAAGTCACTCTGGATTGAGCAACCAGCTAAGCATGTAAGCAATGCAATGTAACATCCATCCAGTCCAGTTAAGGCAACGCTGCCGTGAGATGCCTTGCAGTGGCAGAGGCATCACAGCAATGCCGTGAGAATGCTATGTGTTTCGTGCTGGTGAGCTTCCTTGTACTAATAGCAGTGTGAGAGAGTGCAGTTGCCTCTGCATGTACTTTGAAGAGCCCAGCTAATTACATCGAAGAGCTGATGTGAAAATACGTAACAGCGTGTTTATTGATAAATGGAAAAATCACTTTCTCTGCCAGCTTTTGTGGCATTTCCTAATGGGCCAGGACCATACATCTACATGTATTCTTTTCAGTGCTTGTTGTGTTGATCCCTGTTTTTCTTCTTGGGCTCTCTATTTACAGGCTTGTTTTTGCTCTAAAAAGGCTTGGCATTTTACCTCATGTCAGGGAAACAAGAAGGGAGCGTTCGAAACCTATATGTTGTCTGACGAGCATTCAAGACAAAGCTGAATACTATAGTCAAATGTTGCAGTGTGGCTTCCTGTATAGATTTAATCAAATTAGATTTGCCTCCTCCAACATTTCTTCTGCCTTAAGGCCCCACTGCTGCAATAAAAAATTTTGACCAGACCCCACGATTCTGAAAATGTTGATGTTGCTTTTGACAAAAGATTAGACTGATACACGTTTCAGTAGTTCACTGAGATAACTTCAGACGCTGTGTCTCTGGGGTTTGATCTGGTCACATGCACGGCAAGGATTAACCTAACCTCACTGAAGACATTGGGTTAATTATACTTTAAACAATGGGGATTTCCTCACAAAATGACCTTTCAAAATGTGTGGTCGGCGCACAGGTATGTCACACTGCTTTGATAAACCTGACAAGGATTACAAGCTAAAACAACCTTCCTGCACTATTGTTCTGAAGACAATTAATGAGACCCCCAGCAGAGAAAATTTGTGAGTTTGGAAGATGGCAGCGATTTGGTGAAATTTAGACAAACAGAAGTTCCTTTGCAGCCTACAATTAAATGATTAAAACTGTTTGTACAACAATTTGAGAGAAGAAAATGTTTTTTGTTTCACGCTGTTTTTAACTTGAACTTAAGGTTTGTGTAAGCATACATCCCCCATAATGATTTTCACTTTGAAAAAGAAAAAAAGTGACTCTTGAAAGTGAATCCTGCCTAGCCTTGGACTTTCCCCGTCCTTTATAAAATCAAGAGAAACCATGCACAGGAGTTACACTGCCCTTTGCCAGACTAATATTTGGTATTCATATCATATTTGCAATCACAGCAGACAACTGTCTTCGCAAATAAGCTACAGACTGCTTTCATTTTCATCTGGCTCTCTTGTCTTGTAATGTCATGCCGCTAAACAGAGGACACTCAGTTTTGCAGCCACTTTGCAGGCTTTTATGTGCTAGCACTGGTATCCCAAACAATTGATAGTCTGTTCTGTTGGGTGGCAGTGCAGCAACTTAACCCACAATTCCCTCAGTAAATATCCAGCTATAACATTGGTTAACATTGTAAAAAAAAAAAAAATCTGTAACCGATATAAATCACTCTGAATAAGAGCACCTGCTAAATGTCAATAATGTAATGTAATGGTATTGAAATGAATTGTTCCTCTCAGGAAAGGTGAATGATGAACTGCAATACTGTTAATCTGCTAAAATAAAATGATGCAGTTTTGTGGTGCTAGGCGTACCAGGGAGAGCTGTCTGTACTACAGGACTTAGCAAAGCAACTTGGTACTACTTATTTGGTCAGAGCGTAAAATTGTGACCTGTCTAAGTTACTCTGGATATGAGTGTCTGCTAAATGACAATAATATAATGTAATGTGTGCACTGTATTGTTCTGATGAGATACCACCTCGGGCAATATTACTTAGTTTTTAAATTACATTATTGGCATTTAGCAGACACTTTTATCCAGAGCGACTCACATAGGTTACACTTTTTTGTTTTACAATGTTATACATTTATACAGTTGGATATTTACTGAGGCAGTTGTGGGTTAAGTACCTTGCCCAAGGGTACAACAGCAGTGCCCAAGCGGGGAATAGAACCTGCCACCCCAAGTTAAGATGGGCTTCCTCCTCACAGGCCCTTGCTGGCTCCACCTGCGCTGACAGGATCGGCATGCATGGGACCACATCCTCACAGCCCTCCCTGTTTTCACAGCTGTGGCAGAAAGCCGAAAGATTTTCCAGGGCGGTTTGTACAAACATCTGGGTGCTTTTGGTTCATTTTCAGAGGGTTTCTTCCAGACAAGACCTGCTTATTTTAAAAAGAGGGCGGAATTAGAATTAATAGTCAAAATGACTGCGTTTGTGGCGGGAAATGAGAGAGGGAATGGCACGCTTTATCACAAAGGCTTATTGTCAAAAATGGTTTGACTCAAGGTTCAACAGGTACCATAAAAATATAGCTGATTCATGGATTAAAATCACACTCACACACACGCACATGTGCACACGTTCATACCTTTTAACTGGGAAAAAAATAAAACATCTGCTGAAGAACAAGAAGATGCCATTTAAAATGATGGATTACCTTGAATAATTCTACTCTGTATTATTTTTCATGAAAACATTACGTTTTAAACAGGACATAGATACTGGTTCGTGGGGCATGAAGTGTAACACAGTGTCCTCTCCTGATAAATGGTGAGTCAAAATATGGCCAGTATAGTCAAAATATATCAAATAAAGCAGTGCAAATATCTTCTCTATAGCACGTGGCCAAACACATGGCAATGATTAACAGATGTGTGTGAATGCAAATACTGTATATCATTTGCTCGACAGGGGTGATACTAAGTTGGTTGCACTGTAAGTCGCCAAGAAGACAAATTCAGAACAGCAGAATTGTATTTATTTATTTGCAATTTTCTAAAAGAAAAAATTATGATGTAATTGATTAATTCTGCATTATTTAATTATTTACTTATTTATTTGAAGCAACACACTTCCCACGTTTTTTAAAATCACGTGGTCACTCTATGAAAAGGTTTTGGACGCTACAGCCCAAAGACGCAAACGCCCCTTTATCCAACTGACATTTTTATTACTAATTACGCAGTTTTTAATGCTATAATAACGAACTATAACCACAAAAATCCGGTTTGCGTGCAACACCCTGCACGCAAATAGGCAATCGGCTTTTTTTCTCCTGCACACTCCCACTCCAAAAGGGGGTACGTGCAGCAGGAAGTGACGTTGCTAGCGTGTTCGCATTTTTCTGTATCATAAGAAGAAGTCACGGAAGGGTTGTCGCGACCGGCGAAGGCGGCAGACGCAAGGGGTGAACCTCCTGCAGAGGACGAAATCAGGGTCGAAGACAGGCGCATCCAAAGAATTGGTAGGACAGTTTTTCTTATAGGACAGCGATCTTAATCACGCAGACACTGACCAACAGATAAAGCTTACGTAGTAAAATAATATTTAGCATGCGTGTAACTACTAAGTATTAGTTCATATTGGTTAAATATTACATGTGCGTATATTTATCCAGCAGTAATTTTATGACTAGCTAAAGCTTCCAGAAGGGTGTTGTTCTTAGCATGCTGTCTAATTCATTTTCTCCTTGGGGGAAAAAATCAATGTCCGGAAATGTGCACATGCACGCCGGGATAGCCGAAAACGTCACGCGTGAGCATCTATGACAGCTGGCAAAAAATAAGACCGCGGAATACATCTACATTTTATATGTATGCCGCTATACGGTTAGCTGCATTTTATTTCAGATTGTATTTATTGATGAGAATGAATTTACAGCAATAAGAAACTAATATTTCCCGGTATTTGTGCCGGCATCTTCAGCAACGGGTGTAGTAACGCCAGATAGCAAGCTACCTTTAGCTAGCATACCAGTCCGATTTCTTCTCAGTAACTAGGTAGTTCACTGTCCATTTTGGTGGATCTAACATGCTTATTACATTTTTTTAAAATAACATTGGCTATCTACTATCGTTAAATAGAGGGACGAGATTTCACATTTGACTAACTTGCTACGCAGGCTCATCACTAGCAGGTTATCAGCTATATGACTGTTGTGCTGAAAGATAGCCGGGGTGACCTCGCTGTGAGCACATGGCGTGGACCAGGAAGGAAGTAGACAGTTTAGGTACATGCAGTTGACCTTGATAAGTTAGCTGGCTAGCCTGCGCCTCCCCATAGGTAATTAAGACGCAGGGTGGCTTGCAAAGTCATGCAGGAGATGCGACCACGTGAGGACCACGTGAAAACTGGGTAGAATGTAGGGAGCCTTTTATATATATATATATATATATATATATATATATATATTATCAAACACTCGTGTCGTGTCGGAGAATATGGGTGTATTATTAATTGAACGACAAATGTAGTTAGATTTGGCGGAGCAATGAAAGGTTGACGAGTTATCTGTTGACCTGGCAACAGCACGTGTCTGCCTTTACATCTCCGTGGTCTACGTGCCTGGTTCCGCTGAAGACCGCCTCTTATTCCCGCGTCGTGGGATGAGATCATAACCACTAATCTAATTGCACCGTGCAGGACAATGGACATGGGTTTTATATTACAGGAAACAAGGGAAATGCTTTGTGTTCGCGATGCAGCCTTAATGACTTGCGAAGCATGCATAAGTTGTGGCGTCAGCAGAATCGAAAAGTGCAGTAACTGTTAAAAATCGATTTAGCTTCAGTTCAGGTCGTAATGGAGTGTAATGGAGTGCAGTTTTCAGACAGCGTGTTTGGGCATTGAAGCATTAGCTAGGCACGCCTATACATGACTTCTCTACAGTGTTTCTACTCGGTAAACCATTTATAAACGCATGAACTGGTCACACCCCTTGCTCTCGACAGACTTTAGATTTGACTTTTTTTTTTTTTTTTTTTTAACCCTGGGTAAAGTAGTTTCTGATTATAGTTGTTCTGCCAAAAAAAAAAAGTTAATGTTTTGCATTTTCCTCCTCTTTTAAAAGTTTGAAGGTCATTCTTGCGGAGTGTCCAGGCGCCATCAAAATCAACAAACAAAAGGCCATTCCTGCCCAGTCCACAGATCGTTCCGGAATTTGTACACAGTTGTAAATTGTCAACGCCTCCTCTGTCAGCATATCAGCTTGCAAGAACCAAAATTCTGTGAGGAAGAACTGGGTGCATTTGGACTAGACAATATCCATGTCAGTGCCATTCTGTCAAAAACACTGACAAACTACGCATTACCCTTCTTAGTAGTTCATAAGATTCATATTCAGTGTTTTCAGCATCCATTTTGGGTCTGGAAAACAATCTTTTTGTTTGTTGTTTTAAGTGTTTTCTAGAAGGAAAATCTCTGCGCAGGAACCTTCCTGCCCAGTTTTCTGGGGAAGCGTTTGTAATTTTGCAGGTATCCGGGTTTAGAGCAGTTGGCATGCAAATAGCGTTGAGATCAAGAGCAACCAAATGAGGAGGGTTGTAAGGTATTTAGTCTCTTGCCACCCCCCCCCCCCCCCCTTTCTCATGCTAGGCTAAGGGTGGTCTGAGTGAGTTCCAGAACTTTCCTTTGTGACTCTCACATGATCAGGAGTCACAGAGGGGCAACACTGGAAGATGTGCCCCCCCCCACACTGTGAGATTAACCCCTACCTCCGTCTCCTTTTTAAGAAGTATATAGATAAGGAGTAGAGGGATAAAGGATCATTTGAGCTTATAGTGGAGGTGGTAAGCTCTCTGCTGTTGTAAAAAAATAAGAATTTGATGTCTGGATTACAAAATAATTATATAATAATGGGTGGTAATTATGGGCAGTTATCCTTTCAGTGCTTTAGTGCCCTGCTCTGATCCTTTTCAGATCCAAGCAGAATGTCAATATGAATCTGATCAGTATTGATTTCTGCGCTTGGGCTGCATGGCAACTTGATCTCAGTTTCACTTTGGCCCAGGTTGCCTTTATTGAAGGGGATCACGATCTTCTTAGCAGTCTTTTGTGAGAAAGAAAAAAACTGTGTTTAATATTAGCCAGCATTTAGTTCTGTTGGCCTCTATGCAACACAGGTGGCCTGATGAGAATGAGAATGTTTCAGGTGTGATTGTTACCTTTTTTCCCTATTAGATGTCCAACGGGATGTATGCTTGCTTTTCACTGAACAGAGTGTGTCATGGGTCTGATTTTTGAAAAGATAATTACTGTGCCTTTTGTTGCATTATCAACCGTCCATTCTATCCCAAGGCTATCTCTGAACAGCGTCATAAACCGCTTAAAGTGCAGTAAATGGAGTAGGCCTGTGAAGATAATGCAGAATGTTTCAAAATAACAGTTGGCAACTGGGCCTCGTAGGACGTACTCGCACTAGGCCCGGTTGCCTTGCACCGTGCCCGAGCACGATTGTCCCCCCCCTTCCCACTCCCCCGCTGGCCTGCACTCACATTGCGCTTAACGTTCCGGGCCCGAGCACGCTTACGTCATCACGATGCGTTTTTTCTGTTTTGAAGAAAAGTGCTCTCGCACAGCACAGTGGAGCTCATGATTGTACTTTGTGGCTTATTTGGAGTCATTTTGGCTGCAGTGACACACTGTCCTCTCACATGCCTTATAGATTTATTGATTATGCAGCGCAGCGATTTTCAGTTAATCGTGCTGCACGTATAAGAAGATTTTTTAGGCAACTGACATTAAGGGACGCAAGGAAATGGCGGGGGCGACACTGTACCAAATACCAATGTGGTACTTTACCGATCTGGTTTCATGTAAGTTTAGGTACTTTCAAAAATTTCTCATTTCTCAGCACTCGGCTTTAACGATAACATGAGTCATCTTCAGTCTGTCGTTCTGTGTGGGGCAGCAGTGCAGCACAGTGGTAAGAGGCAGCATTCATGACCGAAAGGTTGCTGGCTTGATTCTCAGCTGGATCACTGCTGCTGTACCCTTGGGAAAGGTACTTAACCCACAACTGCCTCAGTAAACATCTACCTGTATAAACCGTGTAAAAGTTGTAACCTGTGTAAGCCGCTCTGTATATGAGCTTCTGCTCAAATGATAAATGACAATAATGCAAGACGATTTTGTCTCTGGTCTGACGTTTGTTACGAGCAGGAGCGCAGACCTTTGGTCCACCACATGACCTGTGAGGCTTCCAGCCTGAATTTCAATCACTGTCCTCCATCTATCCCTGTAGGTGCTCCCATCTCAGCACAGGTGATCATCATATGTGTAATTGTAACAATTTGGAGTTGGGTGGAGCAAAACACACAAAAAATTGACACCAGGAAGTGTGAGGGAGGAGGAAATGAAACGTGCGTGTGAACGATGCCAGGAAGCATTCCTTCGAGCGGGCGGCCGGCCATCCTTCTGGTACACTGCATGCAAGTTACAACCGGTGACTTCAAAAATGTTACTAAACCACACGTGAAATAATAGTAGACTGGCATTTAGAATCACAAAACCGCTTCAAACCAAACTCTGGGACCCATTCAGGACTGGCATGGTCTCCCTCCAGTTGACAAATGGTAGGACAGGTTCCGTCAGTCAGTCTACTCTGCCAGGCATGTCTGCCTGGGGCAGGCAGACTGAGTTGTAGGGAGTGAAGGAATAAGTTAAATGGTAGCTAAGTGATTAATTGAGATGGCTGAGGTACCACAGTAGAATAATTATCTAACAAGCGCTTTGAAACTCTTGGTTCTTGGTCATCTTGGATGGAGAATTGAAAATACCTGCAGTAAAATAGCTGGAGCAAAATAGTAATGTAGCACCTGGACCAAAACTCCACGCCTTAGCTGTGAGGCCATCCCATTCAGTCATCAGAGTGCTTTACTGTTAAAGAAAGAATGCAATTACAAGCAACAACAAGGATGTTCTGAAAGAAACTACAAAGGGTTTCATCAGTGCCTCCTGATGGAATTAAATGAATGCATTCGCATAAATGTACCAAAATAAGGAAGGCGCTGGTTTTCAGGAAATGGAGATGTACAGATATCTTCTAGGTGTGATTTTATCTGATTCTGAGTGTGTGTGTGTGCGCGTGCGTGCGTGTGCATCTCTTTTTGGTGAGTGAGCCAGTGTGGTTTTCTCTCACATGCCGTTTCTGCCTCTGACACTGTTAGTACAGATAAAAGGGGGGGGTAAAGAGGACTGCGTTAAGGAGGACTTCCTTGTGTTAATGCTTTGCATCAGCGTCTATGTGAGGCAATTAAAGGGTGCTAACTGTAAAAGTTATACTTTTACCCGTGATGTTTCACTGATCCTCTCACATGGAAGGGGAGTGGGCTAAATTGCGTGCACATAAGTCATAAGACTTATTCTGCAGCGTATCTTTAGAATCCAAGCTTGTTATTTACATGCAGAACCTGCCATCTGTGGTCCTTTCCCACTCTTCCTGCTTGCTTTGTCATTGCCAGTGATGCTGGTTTCCATAGAGCAGCAGTGTCTCACCTGTGCTTCTGCTCGGGGATGAAGGTGATCGTGAAGCTGCGGACACACATCGTTTTACGCGACGAGCCTCCTCTTCATGTGGGTGGACCGGCGACAAAAGAAGAAGGTTGTTTCCGGGACTGTTGAATGCACGGGCTGGGTTTGCGCGGGAAGTTTCTGTGGTTGATTCATTGTTCCTGGATCATATCCTTCCTGCCACTGGTGTTTCAGGGTAGAACACCGTGTGCTTTACACCTCTTTCTCTTTCTTTCTCTCCCTCTCACTCTCTCTTTCTCTCTCTCTCTCTCTCTTTCTCTCTCTCTCTTTCTCTCTCTCTCTCTCTCTCTCTCTCTCTCTTTCTCTGGCTAACTTTTTCACTTAGCTGCAGGGGAAGTTAACGACGACCGATTTTCACATTGCGCGGTAATATGCCACACAAAAGTGCTTCTTGGATGCTGATCTGAGCCTAAGTCCAGCGTTTGGCCAACCACCCAAAAGCGAGATCTGGGTCAAATGTTGTCGGAAAGCTTTGTAAGCAGTGCAGCGCAGTGCCAGCCGGCTTGGTGACGACGTCGCAGCAAGACCACAAATATTTGATTAGCTTGCAGTGGGCGCCATTAAAAAAATTTGTTTGGATGTTTTTGCACATCCCTGGCCAAGTGGGATTGGGACGGACTGTGGGCCCCTGGCACCTGGGCAAGGCACACTGGAACGTCGCCGTGACATAAGAGGGGGGGGGGGGGGGGCATCTGGCGCCGCCAGCAACGGCGTGGAAGAGACACCCGGGCGCCGGGCGCGACAGAACCGGGGAAGGAGAGCAATGGGATCGGAGCCATGATTCGTCCGTGCCCACCGGGAGGGCTGGGACCCTCCCATGTGCCAAGCAACACGATTTCTTTTATTCATCCACCATTTAAAAACAGCGTATGAATAAATGACATTTCTTTGAACCACATTTAATTTTGCTTTAAGTAGAATGAATTGCCACTGATGATGTAATAATACATCGTGTGTAGATCGTACACGTAATAAATTAACAACATTGAAGATTACTAATGTTATTACATTAACAAGGTTGCCCTTATGACCTTAGTTGGTCTGTCTGCAGTGGACACGGGAGGGGCCTTTATGGTGGGGGCCAGTATGCTTAAAAAATAACTAAACTGACCACACCACAATTTCACTATAGGTACGGTTAGGTACAGTTACTGTCAGTGAGGTAATAATAAAATGTGTATAGTTCGTGCAAGTCCCTTTGTATAAACAAGCTTGCACTTGTGACCTTAGCATGTTTGTAATGTCTGCAGTGGACACAAGGGGGGGGGGGGGGACTTGGGTAGGACAGTGTGTAGCTGAAGTCTTATCATCCAAGCTCCTCCCAGTGGGGTGACTGTATATAACACACCGCTGTTAGAAGTTGTTTAGGACTACTCTCTTATTCGTCTGACGAATCCAGTCACACCTGCTTCTTGAGCACGACACCAGTTTGCGGCACCCCCTCTCAGACCAACCGTTTGCTGTGGTGAGTGGCTGTAACGGTTTCCTATCAGATTCTCTTCCCTTCGTAAAGCGGAAGAGGAGGTCGCCATGGCTGAGAGCTATAAACTGCCATGCATTGAAAAGGGAAGTGCTGGAAAAAATTGAGGACCTTATTCCTTTAATGAGTTTAACTCCTAAATTGTACGGGTGTTTAGGTGAATTCCAGGGTGTGCGAAAACGTTCAGGAGTCGAAAAGAGTAAACCGTTTCCTAGGGGGAAGAAAATGATGGGGAAGTTCTGTATGGGTTTTTTTTGTCGGTTAGGTTTGTGTAATAAGTAACTGGGGTGTAGGATGGAATGATTCTGCAACACAGCTACATAGCTGCTGTGTCATTTTAACACTACAGATGCATTCGCTCACTAGTGAAAGGATACTGTATATTGTACATGTGCTTGGCAACATGTTCTTAGATGTTTGACCAGCATGTGAAACGATGAAGTAGGGTGTGTTGCACATAGCTTTGAGGCAGGTCTGACACCTCTGAATACTGGACATAACTTAGACTACACTACAATCAGGGGATGTTTCAGGGGCTTTCTAACTGATTTTAACCAGTCCTAATGCTTTGCTTTTTATTGGTTTATGTTAGTCATTAATTTGCGACTTATGATACCGGAATGCGTGCCGTGTAACATCATATTTCTGGAAAAGGATTGATCTTATGTTTTCCAAGCTAAAAGATGGACTTTGCTGCAGGACTTTTCTGCAGCACAGGGTAGTGGTAATCAGAGACGTAGCCTACACTGGTTCTTAACTAAATGCAAATACAAAAAAATGACACTTGCATTTTGTACAGGAGTATGCCATCTGAAGTTATTTGATTTTATCTGATTGAATTTGTAGGTTTTGGTAGTTTGTTTTTGGACTTCAGTTTGATTGATGAATGATTTGTTTTTATTTGTGTTTCTGCCAGGTCACAATGGCGGCTACGATGGATCATGCAAGATCAACGATATCCAAAATTGTAAGTTGATTTTTGAAGCTTTTTAAAAAAATAGATTCAGTTTGTAGAAGAAAAAAAGAAGTTAGAATTTGGTCTTATGTGACTGGACTCCGTATGGTGTCATCTCCTCATGTTGTATAATCCTACTATGAAAGTGATCATTTCATTTCAAAGTCATCTGCGTTTTAAACTACATGTGACACCTTCTTCAGTTTATATAAAAAATGCAAAGGGTCTTTTATCATGGAAGGAACAAAGATCAAACCGTGCACTTGCAAACTGTGACGTAACATTTCGTGAATACGCACACGCGAGGTCCTCCCGACCAAAGCCGGGTCTCCTGTGCGCGCTGACCCAAAACCCCGCTGGGTTGTCCCTCTGCCTGACTCGCTGAGCTCACCCCTGCTCCTGTCTGTCTGATGTCCTCCGCTCTCAGTTCTGCGGAGAGCCGCGCTCCTACATGCGCTTCAACCTGGCCCAGAACATCGAGGGGGACAGCAGCCAGGTGGAGATGAAGCTGTCCAACGACGACGAGGAGGCGCCCAACTCCGAGGGGGCCCCCCGTCACCAGGACACCTACAGCCGCAGGCCCTCACGCCCCGCCAAAAACGTCATCTTCTACGTCATCGGCGTGCTCCTCATCTTCGTCATTGGTAAGCGGAGGCCTTGATCAAGCTGTGTGACTGTTGTTTTTCTCCCTCTCAGCTGTTCCTGCCTTATGATATAGTACTATTAGGAATGGAATGGAGAATTATATTATATACACATTATATAATTATATAATTATATTATATACACACATAATACCATAAGATACAATACAGTCACAGTGCTTCTTTTTTTTTTTTCTCCTGGAGTCTCACCCTGTTTCTGAGGGGTTACAGTTGTTTAGCAAACAACACTCTTATCCAGAGCGACTTACACAGTTGATCATTTTTACATGTTATCTGTTTATACAGTTAGATATTTAGGCAATTCTGAATTAAGTACCTTTTAAGTACCTCCCAAGGGAACAGCTTTGTCCTACTTGGGAATCAAACCTGCAGGCTTCAGGTCAGAAGCCCTGTCCCATACCATTATACCATTATTTTTGTTGATATTTTGGGGGCTCACTCATGAACTGGTTATTCCTTCCCCACACAAAGCCAGACATGGAGATAAGATAGAGAGGCTTATCTATCTTTGCCTCTTGCTCATCTCTGCTATCTAACACAAAGCTGTTAAAATTATATGTCTCCACCTACTGGCCAGGGAGCATAATGCAGTGTATTTCTGAACTGCTGATGGAGAGGAGATTCAAAATTTACTCAACTGACGGTTGATTCCTAATGCATTCATTGATTTTTTTTTTTTCCCCTTCTGGAGAGTCTGCTTTTGATGATAATTTTTCTCCACCTCTTTTTTCCCCAGGATATCTGATTGGCTACCTGACCAACCGCAGGCAGGATTTGAAAACCGTTGACTGCAGCTCTGACTCTGACTCTGACTCCGACCCTGAAAATCAGCCCGTCACACCGAGAGCGACCGCGATCGAAGCTGAGCCCACGCTGGACTGGAGCGATATCCGGAACATTCTGAGAGGGAAGCTGTCTGCCGAGGCCCTCCGGGGCCGCCTTCGGTAACTGCCCACCTCAAGCTGTTACTCTGCTTTTCTCATTTAGAGCCTGGTGGGCAGCAGTGTAGCATAGTGGCTCAGGAGCATGAGTCGTAACCGAAAGGTTGCCGGTTCGATTCCCCACTGGCACACTGCTGCTGTACCCTTTGGCAAGGTACTTAACCCACAATTGCCTCAGTAAATATCCAGCTATAACATTAGGTAAAATTGTAAGAAAAAAAAATCTGTAACCGATGCAAGTCGCTCTGGATAAGAGCGTCTTTTAAATGCCACAATGTGATGTAATGGTAAGGTTAACCGCAATACTGTTAATCTAAAAAAATAAAATGATGCAGTTTTGTGATGGTAGCATCCATTACACTGTACCCTCTCTCTCTCCCTCTCCCTCTCCCTCCCTCCCTCCCTCCATCCCTCTCTCCCCCTCTCTCTCCCACTCTCTCTCTCTCTCCCTCCCTCTCCCTCTCCCTCCCTCCTGTCGCAGTGAATTCTCTCTGAGCAGCCACGAGGCAGGAAGTAAGGAGGATGAGCTGCTGGCAAACACAGTGTTTTCTGCCTTCAAGACGTACAACATGAATCCCTGGACTGACGAGCACTTCGTCAAGCTCCAGAGCCTTTCCAGGTCAGTGTCAAAGTCCCCGATGGTGTCCTGGGAAACATGATAACCCACACAAGTTGATCAATGTTTCTTTTTCCCCTTTTTTGACAGATTTTGATCGACACATTGAATGCTATGAATAGCTTTGGTTTTTCCATTTTCAACTCTGCGTTTAGTGACTTGTAAATGGAATGAAAATCAGCTGATACTGATGGTTTTACATGCTTCAAATGCTCACAAAAAGAATGCGGTTTATCTAGTTTGTCCAGGGGAGCTCTTAATTTTCCCAGTAATGATAAAATTTTTCTTTAGAACAGCTTTCCTGTTGTCATCACGGGATTAAAAAGGCCAGTGTATCTTTTCGCATTTTTATTTGTAACTAACGAAAAATCTGACTTGTGTTGCTTGTACAGTGGCTCCCCTAACAAAGTCCGGTTCGGCGCAGAGGAGATCGGCAGACCCGCGGGATACCTGGCGTACAGTGCGAGTGGCACGAAAGAGGTGAGCCTCCCTCACCTGTGTCCCTGCTTCGGCCATGTCACCGTCTCCCTTTCCCTGGGCTAAGGGAGGGTCTGCTGATTGTGTCAGCTTCTTTAAGCTGACGCTCTTTACTGAATGCCGAATTGGGTTCCGAATTGTGGTGATTGTACAGCACTTTTAGATCTAAGCACATTTTTATATTTCTTTTAAGAACTTTACCTAAGGCTTCATCTGCCATGTTTGAAAGGTAACCTTTGACCTTTTCCTCAGGGAAGGGTGGTGTACGCCCACTATGGCCAACCAGAAGACTTCAAATACGTGGCAGATATGAAAATTGACCTGGCTGGATCCGTCGTCCTGCTCCGAGCTGGCAAAATAAGCTTTGCAGAGAAGGTGAGAGGGGTGGTCAGAGGGTGGGACTCAGAACTCCTAAAATCCCCTTCCATCAGTAAATGTGTCACAGCTGTGGTTAGCATGAACCCAGAGACCTAATTGTTCTGTTTTGGTTGGGAAGAGGAGCAGCAATCCCTTGGTGCAGCAATGGTTGTAAACCAAAGCTTGCCAGATTCCATGTGTCTTAATTCAAAGGTTGCCAGATTCCATGTGTGAAGAGCAGCTGTATGTAACAGCTGCTCTTCACACATGGAAGAAATGTGAGAAATGTGCTTAATTTAAATTGCCTAAGTAAATATCCAGCTGTATAGATGGACGATATGTCAGCTGTGCACGCTTCTCTGGATAACACCGTCTGCTCCCTGTCTGTGTTACAGGTTGCTAACGCGGCCAAGTTGAAAGCGGTTGCCGTGCTGATCTACCCAGACCCTGTCAACTACAGCAACATCCAAAATGAAGCCCTCTACGGTCATGTAAGTACAGAGGACTGAGGTCTTCCAGTCTATGCCTCACCTTTCTTAAGAGGAGCTTATTAGAATGATATGTCTGTATGCGTATAGGTACAATATATACTAATGGACACATTATGTTTGTATTGTCAGGTCCATTTGGGGTCTGGAGATCCTTTCACCCCTGGGTTCCCCTCCTTCAACCACACCCAGTTCCCCCCGGCACAGTCCTCGGGTCTGCCAGGAATCCTGGCCCAGACCATCACCGTTGAAATGGCTGCTAAAATCTTCCAGTACGTTTTGGTCACAGTGTCTCTCATACAAACAAAACAACTGAAGCTTTTTCTTCTCTACTTTTTCCCTGACTGCACTAAACCACTGATCATGTGATCATGCAATACCCACCCCCACCCCCAAAACTATAGATCATTGCCTGATGATAGTTACAGAAAAGGCTGTTTAAAACAGCCCCACCTCAGGTTTTTCCCCTCCTAAACAAGTACTGCTTTTCATATTTCACGACATGAAGTTCTGCTCTCTGTGTGATTGATTTGCTCTATTGAAAAGATAAGCTTGTTACTACTAGCCCTGGGGTATGGCCATATTATGGACTATCTTGGTGATTGTAATGAATATTTTAGATGTTATATAATAATTATATTACCTAACCCTAACCCTAAAATATTGTACTTCATATAATATTTTATATTTTAATTTTGGCCATGTGTACTACTACTTTTAAAAATGTAGTTTTTGACCTTTTATGCTGGCATTTATCAGTGAATACACATGTAGGACATTCAACTTTTTTCTTTTTTTGGCAACTTTGCAGTACATATAGAAATAACAGAGAAGTAAATGACAGATATTCCCTCTCGTGAACACAGGAAAATGGGTGGTGCCAACGCTCCCAGTTTTTGGGACGAGGGGCGTCTGCCTGTGGTGTACAAGCTGGGAAGCGAGAACGACACCGTCTCTGTGGAGGTCAACAACGTCCTGGCGGAGAAGATGATCCACAACGTGTTCGGAGTCATTAAGGGATTTGTGGACGCAGGTACCGTAGCTCCGCAGCCCGGTGGTGAAGGGGCCGTCAGAAATGCTGCGCTTTGCCCGGCTGTTCAGTTTCCCCAGGCACAGCACAGCTGTGGGCCGTTGTGCAGCGTATTGGAATCTTTTAGCTTTAATTGTATTTGTCCATTTTTACAACTGAATATGTGCTGTGCGTCACCCATGAAAAGAGCTTTAATGAAGCGGCTGTGTCCCACCGTGAATTCAGAGTCATGAGGCTCTGAATTCTGGTGCAATTTTGTAACACATAAGCCCAGTGAATTAAGGGTGGCAGCGTAGTGGTGTTGTAAGGAGCAGGGCTTGTTGCTGAAAGGCTGTTGGTTCGACTCCTTGCTTGCGCACTGCTGTTGTGCCCTTAACTCACAATTGCCTCAGTAAATATCTAGCTGTATAAATGGATAACAAGTGAAAAAACGGTAACCTATACAAGTCGCTCTTGATAGGAATGTCTGTGTATCAACATTAATGCCATGCGGTGCAGCCACTGTACCCTTGCCACTGCCCACTACCACAGAGAATAGACACTGATCCAAGTATAGGTGCCTGGTATTTTCAGTCTAGATTGAATCTTTGTAAACTATATTTCAGTTAGTGTTTTTTAACTTGCTTTTTTTTTCCTCGTCTTTTCCTTTCCCTAACCTTCTCAGATCGGTATGTTGTGATCGGTGCCCAGAGGGACTCCTGGGGTCCTGGCTATGCCAAGTCAACCGTGGGCACCACCATGCTGGTGGAGCTGGCCCGTGCCATTTCAGACATGGTGGAACATGGTAAGCGTGAGAGGCAGAATCAGAGAGGGAGAGCACAAAATTCAGTGAATGCACAGGCTAGGAGCACCTAGTTTATAGGTGATGCACGGGAGTGTTACTGTAAAATGTCTTCACTGAATAATTGTGTGATATAATCTACTCTCATTGGAATGTATCCCACATTCTAGTTTATTCTTTGGTAAATAGCGGTTCTGGTCAGTCCTGTATCGGCACCAGTGTTAGCTCTGGTTAAGATTCAGATGTGTAAAGTACACTAAGGGTGATCCCTCTCTTGAAGATGGTTTCAAGCCCAGAAGAAGCATCGTCTTTGCCAGCTGGAGCGCTGGGGAGTATGGGAGTGTTGGCGCCACCGAGTGGCTGGAGGTGAGCATTGCACTGGCAGTCACCTCTTTTTTTTTCCAAGCGTGGAAGAGTCTACATTGTGAAGACATCTGAGATCTGTTTGCTTTTTTTTCCATCCATTTAGGGCTATTTGGCTTCATTAAATATGAAGGCTTTTACCTACATCAATCTGGATGGTGCTGTGACTGGTAAGTTAAGAAGGTATACCACAGTCATGTTCTGTACGATACCGGTCAAAGGTCTCCACATTTCAGAAGGATAGTAAAGACATTTAAACTGTGACATTATGCAGTCTCCTCAAAGCAGCCAATTTTTTTTTTATTATTATTGAAATTCTTACATTGGCATTTATATTTGTTCAAGAAACAAATTTGAAGCATTTTATCATAAGTCTTTAGATCAAAATGTCTTTGAATGCATGTTTCCCATTATCTTAATCAGGTGTGTCCTTTTGACTGGTTCTGTACACTTTCGAAACACTCCTGTATAAATTATTTCACGGACATTAATGTGTTTTTTTTTTTTTCCTGTCCAGGGTCTCAAACCTTTAAAGCAGCGGCCAGCCCTTTGCTGTATCGGCTAATTCAGACAACGCTGAGAGAGGTAGCGGTCCTGTTCCTGAGGATGTGAATCTGAGTTGCACACGCATTCCCACACCCAGAACTAGGAGTTCTAACACTGTTCTGTCCTCCTCAGGTGATAAGCCCGAAGGCCAGCGAGAAGACCCTGTTTGAAGAAGTGTCTGGATCGAACTGGGAGCTGTCAGTGTGAGTAGGCCTTCAGCAGACACATAGCCATCACGCTATGTTGTAATGGACATCCTCAGTGTTTCTGAGCATGGTGTGTTATCAGTAGGCCAGTGCAGGCGCTACCAAACTGTATGACATGAGGAAACAGATTTTATTTCTGAGGTGGGGTTAGAGGGGGCAGCTTTGGTTCAAAGTACCAGAATACTTCAAGCATTAGAAGACCCTTAAGGGCAAGTGTTTGTCTCTGCCCACAGAAAAGCACCGTAGTCAGGCCATCTTCTGTGACTGGCCGTGATATTTTGATCCCTGACAGTCGGTTGTTATGTAACCTTTGACCCCATATGGACAAATTATACTGCGGTGCAAGGCTGAACTACTTACTTTCATAAGATGGTACAAGAGCTGTTGTGTGGCTCTGCTCAGCATTTGTAGATATCTCAGGATCTGTTTTATTTTTGCCAACATGCAACATGAACCTCACATTATGTGAAGTTCAGCTCATTCCAGAAATGTCAAAGTTGAAGCGAATGCAAAACCACCCTGTAAGACGCAGTGTTTTTGAGGGGCTATGACAGTGATTTATGGCGATTATTGTGATGTGGCCAGATCATAGCGGCTGTCGTTCACACTCAGGGGTTGAGGTTGGTGACACCACTCCATTGGTGTATGTTCTGTGGTGCACTCAGTGTCCCGGCCCTCACCTCTCTGCTCATGGCAGGTCATTGTGGCATGTGGGCTAAAAAAATAAATAACAAAAGCGTTGCTTTCTGCCTGGTTTCAGGATGGAGCCCATGCGGATGGACGACTCGGCCTACCCCTTCACGGCGTTCTCTGGCATTCCCTCTGTGTCCTTCCGCTTCACTAAGGTGAGTCCTCCGCTGCGGGGCGTAGGAATACATCACCGTCACCCTGCCATGCTCACAGGGTGACCGGTTCCCCCTGCGCACCGATTTCTGTGAAGCTGCGTCACACGTAAGCTCCCTCCCTAAGCGGCCATACTCTGTTACATGGCCATATTGGCTGTACGGGTATATCTGCTGTAGTAGTGGTGGTGGTCATTATGGTGCACAAATCGGACACGTACACCATAGTGTGCCAATAGCGTGATTATTGCTACGTTGCTACATTTTTCAGAACTCTGCATGCCATCTTTTAAAATCCACATGTTTACTGGGGTCTGGAGAAAGAAAATCGCCTTCCTAAGTGTCTGATTGGTTTGAGTTTGAGTGACTTTTAAGAAGCCTAATCAGATCCTTGTCCCCGGCCTCTCTCAGAGCGCAGGGGAGTACGAGTTCCTCGGGACAGCGCAGGATAACGAGGAGAGGCTGAGTTCCGCCACGGAGGGGCGCACGGCTCAGTTCGCCGCGTCGGCCGCGCAGTTCGCCGGTCAGATGGCCCTCCGGCTGGTTCACGACCACCTGCTGAGGCTGGACGTGGAGCGGTACGGCATCAAGGTGCGCTCATACGTGGCCCAGATCAACCGCCGCATCGACCAGCTTCGCCAGGTGAGTCGTCGCCCCGCAGAATCAGGTCGGCCAGAACGCCTACACCTGTAGCAGGTTAGCGGTTAGCTACAACACCTCCCACCTGTAGAACGACAGCCAGAACACTTATATCGGTAGCAAGTTATCCACAAAGAGAACATTCTAGCAGTTTCACCAAGGTGCATGACACAGGTATAAAGATAAAAAAAAGTTCATCACTTGCATGGTAACAGAAGTTGATCAAGGTTTTTAGCTGAAAAGCGTGGGTGTTTCTTTATAATAAACCAAAACAGAAAGTTGAACAGCAGTGTTATACCCTATGTGGTGTGGTTAGTTGTTTGAACATGCTGACTTAGTTTTGCTCTTGTGTGCGTTGTGTGTCCCCGTCAGTCCAATGTGGTCTCCGCCGGCAAGCTGGAGGCGCTGACGGTCAACTGGTTGGCGTCCGCCGTCGGGTCCTTCCGTCGCGCTTCCAGCGCCATCATCTCAGACATGCAGAACAGCGACCTGAACGACGTGGAGACCTGCCGCATCATCAACGACCGCCTCATGGGGGTAGGCACGCCACGACCAGCGCGTTCGCGCCCGCTGTCCGACGCTGAGGCCGGTGGCTGTTAGCCACACTCACCTGGGTGCTCCCGGTTTACTGCATGGCACCAGGGGGTCGCGATTCATTTGATTCGCTGTTCATTACATTACATTACATTACTGTCATTTAGCAGATGCTGCTATGCAGAACAACTTACATAGGTTACAGTTTTACGTGTTATGCATTTATACAGCTGGGTATTTACTGAGGCAAATGTGGGTTAACTACCTTGCCCAAGGGTACAGCAGCAGCGCCCCAGCAGAGAATCGAACCGGCAACATTTCAGTTACGAGCCCTGATCCTTACCACAATGCCACACTGCTGAAGCCGCCGAATTGGTCACTGAAATTCTGCAGACAACACATGCTGTGCTCAGCACACCTCGAGCATCACACCTGAGAATAAAACTTTGAACTTGAACTTGAGAGTGACTCTAAAGAGGTCTCAGTGTCGGACAGAGCCTCTGTGACGGACAGAGTAGAGCCCAGTGTAGCAGAGCTGAAGTGATTAGCTCGCGTGAGTCCTGTGTAAAAAGCCTTAGGTAGCGGGGTAGCAGGTAGCCGAGCGGTTTCAGCGGCTACGTCACTCCCCGAGACCTGGTTAAGTAGCGTTGTTGCCGACAGGCTAAGGGGAATTTGCCTTTAGCTCAACTGGCAACGACGCTGGCTGTAAGGGGTTGGCAGCGAGCAGTGAGAACCTCGGTTCGAAACTCGCTCACTCGCCGACCCACACCCGTTACACCAAGGCCCCTGTAAAGTCGCACGTTGAGACCACTGGGGGTATAACCAGTCAGCAACACCATCCGCTAGTCTGTTAAAGCTGTTGAGATTCATTTCTTGCAGTTACAAGCCCTGTTCCTTACCACTATACTACACTGCCACTCTACATTCAGTGGGCTTATGTGTTGCTGCAGTAGCGTCTTTGTTCTGCGATGATGCATTATATATGATACTGGTTTATCTCCTCCCCATGGCACAGGTGGAGCACAACTTCCTATCGCCTTACGTGTCGGCAAAGGACGTACCCTTCCGCCACGTCGTGTTCGGCTCCGGCAGCCACACCCTGGCTGCCCTGGTGGAGCACCTCAACGCCCTCAAAATGGATGCGCCGGAATCCGACACAGACCTCTTCCGGAACCAGTTCGCCCTGGCCACCTGGACCATCCAGGGTTGTGCCAACACCCTCGCTGGCAACGTGTGGGCGTTGGACAACGAGATCTAAGCCTGGCACCTCTCACCCCTAGCGCAAAACGAAACGCCCAGTTGTTTTTTTTGTGTTTTTGGTTTTTTTTTTTCTTTTTTGTTTTGGTCAATGTGGCTGGGATCACAAATTGGGGGGAAAAAAAGTTTAAAGGCTGACCAAATTTCCCGCTCATGAAATTGTCCATCTTCAGTTTTTTTTGGCTGAGCACTTTTGGCTTTTATTTTCCAGAAAAAAGAAATTGTTAAAAGCAGTTTTACCCAACAGCCTTGAGATTGAAGACATTGACAAGTTTAGATTTTCCAAAGTCATTGCCATTACAGAGAGGTCAGACATTTTAACCACAGTACAAATTTAATGTGGCTGATTTAGATTTGAAATGCCTTGTTGCTTGTTTTAAAATATAACGGTACATGTAGTCTACAAATGCATATTTCATGTACATTAACAAACACATACTCAAGTAGAAAGTACACTTGCATGCACAATGATTTCTTGTCAAGTAGCTGAAAATAACACTAGGCAGCGTTCAGCTCGAAGAGGGCACCCTTTTCAGTGAACTTGCATACCGAAGCTTCTGGTGTCAGCTTGTGTTCTAGTTAAAACAGACAATACTGTCATACTGCTTGTGCATGGATATATCATAAACAAAACGTTACTGGGTTTTAACACTGTACGCCATTATTATCAACATTATTATTACTGTTAGTGTTCTGTGCCTCATACAGCAGCCAGTCCATCATTTTTGTGGATTAGGTTAGTGTCAAATCCAGTCCAGTCAGACACCGTTTATGTTCAACGGAGGATTCTTTCAACGATTACAGGATTACTGAGGCTGCTAAAGATGATGTTATGCCATGTGATTGTTAACTACGTTAATCTTCTGACGTTTCAGGTGCAGTCAGGGAAGACTTCTACCTTTTTTCCCCCCCTAGAACGCAGGGCACCGAAATGACGCCATGAAAGTAGCCTTTGGCGGAAATCACAGAGGCGCGTGTGTTCGTAAAAACGGTACCATAGGTTAGTTGGGAAGGCCCAGAGCGCGGAGACCCTGCTCATTTTGGTTCTGTTCTTTCCTCGCCGTCTTTTTTTGTCGTGCGCTGACTGACATTTCCCTGAGCAATGTCCTGTTACTTAGCTGTGATCTTAAGTTTCAATTAAGTGGACAGACTTGCCTCAACACCCCCCCCCCCCCAATCTTTGTAGTCTGGTTAGTATGGTGGTAGTCCATGTGTAGTCTACACAGGCAGTGATGCCATGTGTAATCGGTCTAAAACTTCTTCACCTGATGGCTCTTACTGCGTGCATCTGCACGCTATAGCGTTTATAGGCACTAACCCCATACACGGAAGCTCTGCTCTCTGCTAAAGACGGAGCAAAGAAGCAGCTCGCCATTCGAGAGACGGAAGGTGGTTATTTATTCGTTATTTATTTATCAGTGACAGGGTTCACTATAAATAGTGTTTTGTAAACTTTTTAAAACTTTTTATGAGATTATCGGAAGCAGTGCCTTCCATAATTGTGACGGTTATACTGTCGGCTTTTAAAGCAGCATCTGCTATGGAAATACTTGTTACCAACAACTGTTACTAGAAACCGCTACGTTCCCCGGCAGATACTGGAGTTTACCCAGCATTTGGCGTTTGGTTGGAGGTTTTTTTATTTTTCTTAAGTCCGCAGTTAATGAAGTTGCTGTTTTTTTTCTTTTCTCTGAGGAAAACGAAACAAATACGATTGGTAACCCAAAAAAAGAAGCAGAAAAAACTGGGAAATAACTCAGTAAAATGGTTGTGAAAAGGTCGCAAGGCCGTTTCTGGAGCAAGCGTTTTTGGTACATTTATATTTCTTATCCTAAAACATTATCGGGAGCAGTGTCTTCCATAATGTGAGAAGTTTGATGGTAGTTTTTGCCTACCAGTGTGTGTATATATCGAGAGCAGTGTCTCTCATATTTCACTTGTAGGGTGTATGTAATTATCGGGAACAGTGTTTCCCATAGTTTTTGTATATTTATTGTTTGCATTTTATGAACTTTCTGAACGCTTGAGGTCTGTTATGCTTAATCATGATAACCCTGATGGCTGATGTTGGTTCCTGGGGGAAATATCCCAGAAGGCTTTGCCCCATTGGAAGTTTGTGACGGACAGCAGAAAGCTATCCTATAAACGTAACATCAGATCATTTTGATTTCTTGCATTTCAGAACAAGGATGTTTTGTTTTGGATAGATACTACAGATTTCCACCAAAATTTCACCTAAAGCTAAACAGAGGGTTTCTGTTTCTCTTCTAATGTGTGATTCCATGGCTAAGTTTAGTTTTCTTTCTTTCCCTGTGTGCACGTAACCTGTGCCTTGTGTTACTCTTGAATCCTCTTGCTGGTTTAGAATTTGTTCATGAAACAAAGTTCATGTTTTTGTTTTCTTTTCATGCTCTTCACTTCTGTAGTTACTTGAATCAAATTGTTGAGGAAATCAACCAAAATCCGTCGTGTTAATGGTTAAGGTCAAAACACAATGTCATTGTGTTGTTAAATTAACACAAATAAACAAAGGGTTCTTGCTACTAAGATGAAACCAACATAATTGGAATTGGGTAATACATATTTGTAGATGGGCTCTGACCTGAATACTGTCTGATGACTGATCCATGTGATTATGTTGATTGTGTCATATTTTTGTCATGAAATTCAACGGAAGATGGATGAAAAAATTGTAGAAAAACTGCTTCCTTCCAGGAAATCCCACTGTATCGTGATAAATTGATCAGAAAATGGGCAGATGAAATTAAATACTGACCCTTCCATCTCTTACTTGGAAATTTTGAATGGGTTGTCCAAAACATATTTGCATTTCCTATTTGCATGCCGTATGGATGCCTGAAATTAACTCTGTAACGTTATTCAACTGGATAAATTGGTGCGGCGTTGCAGTTGAGCTGAATGGTAAGGAGTCTGCGTTAACATTATATCCAAATTTTGTTTCATTGAGCGTGCAGGCATATGGTCATAATTCCTGAGTACTTTACCAATTGTGTATCATTGGTCTTGATTTTGCTGTAGTCCCTTCGTCAGAGGAGGCTTAGATTTAGAAATCTCATTGTAAGTAGCAAACTGAAATAAGTGTATGCTAGTGGTATCGGTTTATCCATTTAGCGACTCAAAAGCTTGTTTTTTTTTTTTTGCATTCCAAAAAGGTTACTCTAAACTGTCCAAAGGTCTGTGTTCTGCTTGTGAAATGCTTTAAGATTTTGACTTGTTTATGTTGAACATCAGGATCCAGCAAGATGGTCTTGACTAAAGTGGGTAAAAGAGTGCTTTTGCTTGTTTTTTGTGTTGGTGTTTGGGACTGTAAAACATCTTTCTGTTCTGCAATAAACCCTTTTCTGAGCTATTATCTGCTTGCTTGTGTCATTTATGTTAAGTGATTGCCAGACACCCTTTTCCTGGGAAATTTCTGTAATAGGATTTTTGGGAAGCAATTTGGGGTTTAAAAAAGGCAAAAGGGTACAACGGGAACTAAACTCAAGTTCAGATATGTACAAATATGTGTTACATACTGGAAGTGCTGTTTGAAATTACTTACCTGTACATATCTGAACTTGTAGCATCTGGCCAGTGTAGAATTCTGCTTTTAAACGCTCCCTGTCCGAAATGTGAGCCATTACGTGATCACTGCCTCTGACGCGTCCTAAATTCCAGCTAGAGGTGGAAGTGTAGCGCCATCAGCATACGACGTTTGACCAACACAAGAAACAGAGCTTCAAAAGGGTTTATACAATACATCAGGTACTATTGTCGTCTCTAGCATGGCACTTTGCCGTGATTCGTCTGCTATCTCGTATTCATGGCGGTGGAGTGGGGGTGATAAGCATGTAAATTTGTAAGGGAATATTTTTTTCAAACGATGCGATATCGTTGACCCGCGGATGAATTTTTGATATCAAATCCGGGTGTACTTCACGTGTAGCGCCACATGGTGGCGACAATTCATCAGGAGAAAGTTGCAGCTGACGGCAATTTTCTTGTGGGATCGCGCCCACTATTTTCACGAGCACACATCAGGAATAAACAGTACATTCTTCAATAACATGACTGATTCAGACAAAAATGACACGGCTAATAGATAATTAGCCAGTAAATTAAAGCAATGGCAATGCGAAGACGTATCCACTTACTGAGTAAAAATGTGCATTAAATTTCGCCCTTGACTATATGTTGATTTTTCTTAAGCTACTTTAGATATGACTCAAAATGTATTGGTCAGTAACTGGTAGGCAATAAAAGTGCAATAATATTAGAAAAAAAAAACATAAGCGTGTGAAAGACAACGGCGATGCTGAAATACAATAAGCTAGATATGTAATGTTTGTACTGTGTAGAAATGCTGGGTACGTACGTATTCAGTACGTTATAGGCACGAAATTAAGGACAGTTAACGTTATTTCATTCGAGGCTGTAACCTGGTTGCTGGTGCTAGGGGGAGGTTTGACTGCCCTAAATAAATGGCATCAGCGGAGGTATATTTCCGTGCGCCTTTAAGAGTGGGTAGATTGAATGGGAGCATGTGCGAAAAGAAGCGAGGAGTTGGGTGCAGTGACGCTAATCATAAGGAGACAGCGCAATCAACAAGCGGTCCTGGCGTGAAGTAGCCAACGTTACGAATTTAGATTGATTTCTAATTAAGAGAAAGACTGGAACAGCGTCCGGACGGGGAAAAGCTGCAACGAAAGCGAAGACCGTAACCTGGCGAAGAGGAAGGCAGGCAAACGCTGCCTAAGACAACGAGCAGCAATTGACAGGTAGCTAGAGGTAGCTAGCTGAGTGTAAACCTGAAATGTATATTATTGTCATTAGCTTAATAGCTAGCTCTCAGAAGCCTTATTGTTATTTAAAAAAACCGTCTCTCGAGGTACTACTGCATTAAGGTTATAACGTTGCCACAAACAAGAGTTTTGTAGAACCAAGCTCTAAATATAGCTTGCTAGGTACTTGAATGCATTGTGGTAAGGTAGCTGGCTAGCTAGTTAGTTACTGTTTACATACTGGTATACAAATTTGGATTGCTTTGAGGTTACATCGTTACTCTGCGCAGTCCTGTAGCTTGCTGCTTGCTCGATTGTATCTGAGAGCGCAATTACACTCCTAGATGACTCTTATGTACCCTTCTTGCATTACGGATTGCTATCTAGCGACCTCGTTACACACCTGCGCGTCGGATAACGAATCAGTGCGATGAATGACGAGATATTAATATACTTCTTTTCCCAAAGTACAAGATTACTATAGTTAACGAGGCTTTATAATCTACGATCTTATTTATACAGGGACGATTTCTTACACATTCAGTAGCCTACTAAAGCAGTCGTTGATGTCCTTTGCGCGAATAGTTAGTTTTATGCCAAACGCAGATGTGCATATTTGCAATGAATTGTTATATTTTTTCAGTGTCCGTGTATGCGTGCGTGTGTAAGAGAGAAATCCTGATAATGATGACACAGAATTTGTAGCAAGAGATGGAACATCGATCTGGTAATTGCTCAGGATGTTTATCTAGCTAGAACTCGAATGTCGTGTTGACCGCAAGCAATGTACTTATGTTGATTGGTGGAAAGTTCTCTGTGAAATTGAAAGGTTGCAGGTTCAGTTCCCAACCGGGCCGTACCAAAGACTGTTCAAAGACTATATCCTTGCAATGCTTCCATCGCTTGGCTGTCTGTGTTGAAAGATGTAAAGGCTGTTGTAGGCCAAGCTTCTTAACAGCGCATGTATCAGGATAAGCTTTGATCCTGTAGGCCCTTTGGGTTTGAAGCCGACGTCCTTTGTAAAAGCTACATACAGGCAATACGAGCAAAGGCATCTGTCGGAAGATTAGAACCGAAAACACAGGAAGTCAAAGCACAGAGAGATTGGAGGTGTTATCTGTCTCCTCTGTCTGCTATTTGATCATGGTATGGATGGTGATATGGATAAATTTGAGTAGTAATGTAAGGGTTATTGAATAAAAAGTAGATGGTCCTGTTCGTAAGGGATACTGATTGGGCTCTATTACACGCTGGTAGATTGTTCTCATCAGGTTTGCCCAGTTCGTGGAAACACTGTATGGCCTAAAATGTAAAAAGAACCCTCATTTTGATTTTCGTTGATTTGCTGCAGATATGCAGTTATTTATATGATGTTGTTAACTTATCGTTTTGATTGTTTTTGGCCACCGTGCAATTATAAAAAATGATCCAGTAACGTCGATCGCGGGCAACAGTTGCTACGCTACTAGCGGTCCTGGAAAAGAACCTCTGGAAACCTCTAACGCTAGGCTGCCACACCACTTTAAAGCGCCGTTTAACCGGGTTTTTATTAGGCTACGGCGAGTAAATCACGGCGTAAATAACACACCGCGTACGAAGCCGGAGGGAACCGCGTGAAGTGGATCGGACTCCGTTGTGGAGGACGCGCTCCGTTGCGCTGTGGTCACACATCCCCTCTTAACACACCTCTTAACCCAGTGCCAGGAAGAAGAGGAAGCTTTACACACCTGAGTGACTCAGGACCTGGAGATGAAGAGGGAGGGAAAACGGTGACTGCCGCGCACTTTGTATTGCGCAATTCCACCGATGTTTGCGTTTTCATTAAAAGCTCTAAAGTCATTCTTAGTCATCCCACGATATAATCCTGCTTTTGTTCACATTCTGTTCACACCATTCTATTATATTGACTTGGGTTGTTAATTGTATTATCTTGAGCAGTTTTCTGTTTACCTTTCGATTTTTTCCACAGTACCTTCTCCATTTCATCACCTCAGAAGGAACTGAACTAGTCATAATAACATGAACTAAAGTATTATAGGTAAAACTGGTTAATAAATAATGCAGCCAGTGAAAACACCTAGGAGAACTGCCTTCATTTGGGGAAATATGCACATTAGGTTTAGGCAAGTGATTGGCCTAATGTCGGACAGCACTAAAAGGTGCCATGCCTGGTGTAGTGTAGTGACTCTGCTCCAAGTGCTGTGTGGTTATGCGCGTGAATCATTGTATGGTTGAATTTTTTTTTGTCCAGCATCTGCCTCTGAGACCTACCTCTGATTGTTCAGGTATCCCACCTCTCCCACCCCCACCAAAACAGTTTTGAGGTTACCATGGATGCAGCGGTCCCAGTGGTCCCCAGAGGTGGGGGGGAGGGGGGGTTATAGAAACTATGCAGATTGGTAACCATGGGGACACCATGTGTGTCCTATCTCTCAGATTCTGGCTCTACTGTTTATACAGGTTTGCCCTGTGTACCCTAAGGTACCTAACCCAGAATTGCCTTAGTAAATATCCAGTTGTATAAATGGATAACGTAGTAAAAATCTGTAATTGATGTAAGTCGCTCTGGATGTAATTAATGAGAAAATATTGCAGGTCATTGCCAGGCCCCGCCCAGCCCCACCCGACCCGACCCGACCCGGCTCAGTTGCTTCCCGAGCCTCTGCTGCCAGGAACAGGCAGGTTCTGAGCACGGTGCCCCCGGGGCGGGGGTGTGGAGGGTGTTAGATCATTTTTAGGCCAGCCTCCAGCCTCCCGCTGCTCAGGCAGGCTGCTCGGCTGTTGCGTAACGGTGTGGCATCGATCCGCTCCGGAAAGCGAGGTATGCGGGTTACGGCTGGCATCGCGCACTCTTAACAGCTGCGCCAGCGCGTCGGCGTGGGTAAATGCCAACGCTCTTCAGCCGCTGAGTCGTGTTCGCCTGTGCTGATGCGATCAGCCAGCGCGTGCTGATCCGTGCCTTCTCGGCAGGTTTCTGACGCAAGCTTCAATCCCAACCTCCTAGCACCCGCTGCCTGTATTACTGGCTGCTTATTTTACCTGTATCACAACATTATGCATATAGTGTCGTGACTATAGGCTATAGAGAGAGATGGTAGTGTACTTGACTTCCCTTAGTTTTCTGGGATGTCTGGTTTCAGGTTAGCACATGTTAACTGGTGACTGTGCTTGAATGGTGTTGTGCCCACACTCACTGGTCTGTGAGTGTTGTTTTGCCTGGTCTGACGCTATTGCTCATTCGACTTGGCTGGATACGCTGCTGTCCTCCTGTGCCGGAAGTCACTCTGGATAAGAGCGTCTGCTAAATGAACGCAATGTTATGTGATGGAAGCGCGCTGTACGGTTTTTCTGGGGCACAGACGGGCAGCACAGCACAGATGATCGCTGACTCCTTTGCTGATGCTGGCCTGCAACATCGCCCCAGTTTTATCCTCAGAAGGCAGTTCTGCAGCGCCCTGCGCAGCCAGAGAGAAAAAGCACCCCCCCCCCCTTTCACGAAATGGAAATAGATCATTAGCTCAGGATGCTCCTGTATTCTCTGCCTGCTTTCGCTTTCTCCGCAGCCCATACCCCCCCACCCCCCCACCCCCACCCCTCTAACCCTACACCTCTCTGCGCCATTTTGGGCAGTGACCAAGTTTCTGAATGTTCATAGGTTTTCAGTGAAAAAATAGAATTACTAAAAAGAGAAACAAGGTCATATCAGTGCTGTTTGCCGCGCTCTCATTTAGCAGGAAGGGGGGGGAGGGCACTTTTGTTCTTTGTGTGAAAGGGCAGCACTGTGCTAGTGGTAAGCATAAGCATAGTGGTAAGGAGCAGGGCATGTGACCGAAAGGTTGCTAGTTTGATTCCCCACTGGGGCAGTGCCGCAGTACCCTTGGGAAAGGTACTTAACCTGCAATTGCCTCAGTAAATATCCAGTATAAATGGATGGAGCTATACAAATGGATAAAGAGTGTGTGCTAAATGACTGTTTTATGTAATGTAATTTAAAGTGTGCAGTGCTTTTCAGCAGGTATTTGCAGAAAAGGGTATACTGTAATGACCTTGTTTTTATACTTCTGGCACTAATGAAGGCAAGTTAACATTTGTCCTGCCCGAAAGCACTCACTCACACCCTGCTCCACAGTGAATCTGTGTACTTCGTCCAGCCTTAACGCAGTGTCACCTTCACTGTATTGCTTGTCTTTCATTGGATAGGGGGTCAGCAGAGGTTGCCGTTCACCCAGACTGGGAGCGATGTCTCCTGCCGAGCCCAGCCTGGGCACTCTGTGTCACTCCAACAGTGTCTGACATTACTGGCTATGTACATCTGTTGTGTTGACCCAACCCTGTGGCAGACATGTGGATGTACAGCCCTTTAGCTCAGCTGTGGGAGGAGTCTATTGTCTATAACCCCACCCACTTTAACCACGCCCTCTGACCCCACCTTATGCAAGCCCTATGCAATGGCGTTGGGTTTGTGTTGGTGCTAGGAGAAGGTGTGTCTGTGTGTGTGTGTGTGTGTGTGTGTGTGTGTGTGTGTGTGTGTGTGTGTGAGAATGTGTCTGTATCTGCGTTGAGGGGAGAAATAGAACGCCAAACCAGATGTCGCGGCTTTGGTGTGACTCTGTTGTCACAGGTGGGCGTGCTGGGCGACTGAATCAGGCCGATTCCCCTGCCAGACTCCGAGGTGTATCTCAGCCCCTGATCGACCGCTGCGTCCCATGGCACCACTCCACGGTTACCGGGGTTACCGTGCAGTCCAGAGCCTCAGCGGCAATCTCCATGCGACCTTGAGGCTCCATTTAATTGCCCCCAGTCTCTTAATCGGAGTGCCCTATCTGAGACCAGGCAAAATGAATGAGGCTGCTAGAGGTTGAAGGCATGCCTTGTGAGACTGAGGTCATACATAGATGAACTAGCCGAAAGCCTTCTATTGGCTGTGGATGTGATGCTCTTCAGATGAGGGTGTGGGAGATCTGCACACTTCCTGCCGCAAACCCCACGGGAGGAGATGGAATCTTCTGGACAAAAACACGTGTCCATTTGGTGGTGACGCTGTCTCTCGCGAACCTTAGCCTCTCAGGACCATGCCGAGCTGCAAATGGCTATGGTGTTTCGGAGCTGACAGTCAAAGCTGCCATGGAGTTTCAGAGCTGACTGGAAGTGCTGTCTAAAGAATCTTGTACAGAGCTGACAGGGCCTTTTGGAGCTGACTAGGCTTTCGGTAAGAGCTGCCGGGGGGGGGGGGGGGTGGCTTTTCGGAACTGAAGGTAGAGCTGCCGGCCATGTCCATGAGCTTGTGGGCGCACTCACAGAGAGGACGGGGCCTCCGCGGTGACGCAGGCCACCTCCGGGAGGAAGGCGGGGGACGGGGGACTCGAAAGCCGGGATTTCCGCTCCTTTCATCTGCGGCCTGGCCGATAAAGAGGGCCTCTTTTCTGGGAGCGGAAATGACGCCTCCGCCCGTCACTGCGAGCGCCCCACGTTTTCGTAACGACCGTGAGGGGAAGAAGAGACCCTTGTGAATGAAGTGAAAGAACGTCTGTGCCTGACGCCTACAAGCGGCCGAGAGGGAGAAAGGGCAGAGGGGAGGGAGACTTTAAAGCCCTTTATTCAACCTTAAACAAAGCACATGTAGGGAAAACTATTACATGCAAATTAAATGTAAAAAACCACTCAAAATGTCATTTCACGATGACAGGCTTGCCTTCCTCTGCATCACACAGCACCCTGTTTATTGTCCGGTTGTGACTGTGCTAAAAAAACAGACTTTAAGTTAATATAAAATAAAGCTCCAGCTTTACACAGGAAATGATCTTTGTTCTTATTTCTACACAAATCGTGCTGCGTAAGCCTAGCTTTGTGGGTCTTAAGAGCGGCGTAAGTGTTGTAAAGGTAAACAGTGTCATTTGAATACAGTCATGCATTATTGTGTAATCTCTTTATATCCATGCTGACACTTTACCCTGATAATGAAGCATGTTATAAGCACACACCCAGTCTTGTGTGGGAGAGGGAGAGGAGGGAAAAGGAAAGGGAGAGAGTGAAAGTGATTGACTGAGAGTGTGTGAGCGGGAATGAATGAAAAAGAAGGGGAGGTTGGGAGAGTGAGGCAGAGAAGGAATGTGAGAGTGAGAGTGAGCGGGAACGAATGAATGAATGTGAGAGAGAGAGAGGGAGAGAGACAGTGAGCCAGTCACTTTTCTCCAAGAAAATGACCTCACTCAAGACGCCAGGGAGCATGGAACACACACCAGAGTGGTTGTTCACTTTCCCTCCAGAGGCCCTCTGAGAAGCAGCAGGCAGCTCCCTGCCCATCTGACAGACATGGCCGTGTTCGACTCCGGTTGTGACCGTGCCTTCTTTCTGTTGGCAGAATTTGCTGGCTGTTGGTGGGAGCGGAGTAACACGGTGTCCGCGCGGTCTCCACGGAAACCTTGACATGGACTGGGGACACTGCTGTCCGCCCATCTCGGGGTGACCAGCACATGCACCCCCCCCCCCCCCCCAGCCCCACAGAGGGAGAACACAGAACCCGAGGAGGAGGAGAGAGAGACCAACTGAACTCAGTGCCAGGTGAGACCAGCGGTGCTCTGAGCCAGTGTGTTTGTCCGGCGCAACGCCCTCTCCCACAGCCCTCCCACAGGTTCCAAGCTCTCGCGGTTACCTGGTCTCATGCACCTGTGGTAGGTGCGACTGGTCCCCAGGTCAGCCACGCCCAGGATGTCAAACACGGTGCTCCTAGCCTTGGGATTCTGCATTGGGCCCACCTCTGTCCTGCTGCGGGTGTTCCTGACAGATGGTCGGTGATTGAGGCCTGTCAGTTCTCTCTATGTGTAAGAAGCCTGTGGGTTTGTCTCTGTATAAGTGCTAGGTGGTGGTGTTGCTTTCAGGGAATCGGTGGCGGCCATTGCTGATGTGTACAGCTTAGGGTCAGAAAGGGCCCCTTCTGTGGGCTGCAGCTGCAATAGCTGTGCAGCTATTCAGTGCATTTCCAGATGGACAAATGAAATCGATTACATGTTTCATTTGTCTGTGTGTTGGAGAGAATTTATGCAACTCCCCGGATCGTATTCTCACAGTCTGTGTGTGTGTACGCCTGTGTGTGCCTGTGTGCGCCTGTGTGTGTGTGTGTGCGCCTGTGTGTGTGTGTGAGAGCTCATCCAGTATGGCTTTCCTCTCAGTGAGGTTATATTCAGGGTCACAGGCCTGCTCCCGATCCATGTGACGTTATTCCGAAAGCCAGCTGTGATATGGCCGTGATTCACAGCCGTGAAATGGCACATACCGCTGTTCAGTTTTATCACCGCACTAAAATAATAAACCGATCGCATCCGCCCCCGCCACATCTGAGCAGCCCCATTCATCCTCCTGGAGGCCGGCCGAGCGGCTTGCCAGTCAGCGTTCCTGTCGGAAGTGAGCCCACTGCCGGCACTGTAGGAGCAATAACGTGCGAACGATGACCCGAAAGGGTTAATTCAGCAACATATAGGCTTGGCTTTTTTTTTTAACTGGAGAAGAAGGGATCTGAGGAAGGGGAGGACAGATGGGAGGAAGCCAGTACGGGAAGAGACAGAAGGCGAGAGGAGGAGGAGGAGGCGGAGGGGGTGGGTGTTCGAGCTGGGAGAATGGGACCTATTTTTACCTCTGTGTGGGTAGAGGCTCCCGAAATAGCACCACGCACTGCCCCCGGAGTGTTGTCCCAAATGCCTGGAGGTCTTCGAGCTGTGACTGCCAGCTTACCGCGAGGCTGGGGGGGGGGGGGGGGGGTATGCAGCGTTTGTCCTCTGACCCCTGCCTCCCGACGCTGTTCCCCCCTGAAGGGCACATGCCAGCAGTCCTGGGGTGCCCCTTCTCAGGGGTTACACTGTAACCGGATTCACTGCGCGGAGGGGGGGGTTAGGAGGCGAAAATCCATTAAGTCACGCAGGTGTCGAGAAAACAAAGCATGCTTCTGTATTCACTGGAGAGCTTTCTGTCAGTGCATGGGTATCGTGTTTCTCACATTTATACGGGGATGCATCATCACCCACCGAATGTACTTCCACCTTCACACTCATGACTACTCGCAGCTGAACAGTACAGACATGAATACATGATCACAGAATTTATATGGGCTGTAATGGGCTTTCACCAGTGAATTCTGGGATTTTTTTTCTGCAGAGAAGCTTCTCAGAAACAGAGAAACAAGACCAACACTCTGTAAACAAATGTGTGTTGACTTGGGAGCTTTAAATATTTGAACAGGTATATTATCTCTTTCTGTTCTGTTACTGGTAGAGCCGTCAATACTTGAGGCACTTTCCAGAACCTTCGCCACTGTCCCCCGATGGCGGAATGAACTTCATCTGTTCTGCTGAGTCCCTCACTCTCTTTAAGAAAAATCTAAAGACACAGCTTCTGAGCTCGCCTGAACACCTGACACACTACAACCTAAAGCAATTTCTTATGTCAAAAACTTTGTTTTTCATTAAAAAAATTACTCTGGTTTCATGCACTGGTTGGATAAAGCATCTGTTAAATGAATAAATGTAATGTGTTGTAATGTAGCTGTACATGAGCTCACAACAGCAGCTGTGGCTGTTTAAATTGAATTGTACAGTAAATTCTGTGATTTCATGTAGATAAACATGGTTTCACTGCTACCTGAGCAAGACCAACAAACTGAAAGAAATGTCAATGATGGCTACTTGATTCAGAGTTATGATTGGCTGTGTCCAGACCGGGCCAGACCGAGCAATCGTCATGCGCCAGCCTAGTGATTCTATTGATCCAGATACAAGCTCAGCTTAATTTCGCCAAAGCAGATTTTGAAACGCTAGGGAAAACTGAGACACACTTTCCTGTTTCTTTTTTAAAAATGCTTGAATGTGATCCTTGAGGCAGTGCGTATCTTAAATAATTACACCTCCTGCAAAGGTGTAATTATTAGCAGCTTAATGGAATTTTCCATTAGCCATGTTCATAAGGGGGAGGGGTTTGGGGGGGGATGGGAGCATCATCGGGCATCAGGTATCAGGGGCTAAGCAGGTATTACACAATACCGCGTTTCAGAATTTTGCTGTTGTGACAGCCCGGCCCCGGCAGCACACGGTGTCCTCGGGGCGGAGTGCGGTGTGTCATCTCTCACTCTTATCTCTGTCCTTCTCTTCTTTTGTTCTGCCGTTCTCTTTTTTTCCCCCGCCCGCACCCCCCGTTCCTGCCCTCGCCCAAAAATCGCCGGGGGGGGGGGGCATTGACAGCGGTGTTGCATAGTGGGAGCACAGCTTGTAACCACAAGGTTGCAGGTTCGATTCCCCATCAGGGCACTGCTGCTGTACCCTTAACCCACAATTGCCTCAGTAAATATCCAGGTACGTAAATGGATAACATGTAAAAAAAAAAAAAAAGTAACCTATGTAAGTCGTTCTGGATAAGAGTACCTGCTAAATGCCAGTAATGTAATGTAATGTAATGTAACTTGGTGTGCTTAAGGGTACAACAGTGGTGGCCCTGAATGAGAACTGAATTTGCAACCTTGTGGTTACAAGCACAGATCCATTGCCACTCTACTGAAACCAGTTCAAATATTTTTTTATTTGATAACTGATTATTGATTGATTATTATTTGATGCATTTAAAATCCCAACTAAAAACGGTGTGCAAATCCGTCTTGCGTGTTGGAAGAGCGTGGTTGTGTGTGAATGGTGGAGCGTGACAGTGATGTCATAGTGGAGCTGCGTTCCTGTAGGAGGGAGACTGTTGTTTTATTGCGGTGACCTAAGTGCGGAGGAGAGAGAGAGGGTGGCTGATGGAGGCTTCTGGGTAATTTAAAAGTGAAGTCACCCAGGACTGTTTGAAGAGTGTGGGCAGGATAGGGGTGAAGCTTCCATTGCTTTTGGTGTGTGTGTGTGTGTGTGCGCGCACGTGCATGCGTGTGTGTGAGTATGCGTGTGCACAATGTGTGTGCATGTGTGCACATTGTGTGTGTGTGTGTGTGTGTGTGTGTGCGTGTGTGCGTGCGTGCGTGTGTGTGTGCACGCATTGTGTGTGTGTGTGTGTGTGTGTGCGTGTGTGTGTGTGCGTGTGTGTGTGCGTGCGTGCGTGTGTGTGTGCGTGTGTGTGTGCGTGTGTGCGTGCGTGTGTGTGCACACACATTGTGTGTGTGTGTGTGTGTGTGTGTGTGTGTGTGTGTGTGTGCGCGTGTGTGTGCAGAGGTGGGGGTGTGTTAGGGTCACTGGGGTTTTGTTTTCCTGCTCGGTTCAGTGGTTTCACCGTGGTGAAGAAGAATACTGGTGCTATTTTTAGCATGCTGGTCAGACAATTATTGACACAGTTTTTACTGCCCTAGAAAGATGAGATCTATGAGATGAGCCATGTGTTTTTTTAATGACTTGTTTTCCTTCAGTGCTGACAAAAGGCTGGGGGTGTTGGGAAAATTCTGTCCAAAATATATCTTAAATTCCTGTGTCCTAAAGGCTGCTTCAGAGAGAGCTTTTTATGTACTTATTGTTTCAAATAATCTACATTTTAGTACATAGTCACTGTTTAAATTCAGTGCCTAGTGTCTGAATCTTTAACAACAGATCCCCATAACTGTATGTTGCCAGAATTGAATCTCAACAACTAGAGAATGGTGTTGCTGATTGGTTATACCCCTGGTGGTCTGAACTTTTGGTTTTACCAGGGTCCTGGGCTCTACTCTGTTTGTCAGAGAGGCCTTGTCCAACACTGAGAGTCTTTAGCGTCATTCTCAGGTATGATGCTCAAAGTGTGTTGGTCACAGCATGTGATGTTTTTGCAGAATTTTATTGAACAGTTTGATGGGTTCGGCAGTGTAACATTGTGGTAAAGAGCAGGGTTCATTATCTGAAAGGTTGCTGGTTCGATTCCCTTCTGAGGGACTGCTGCTGTACCCAGAATTGTTCTTAGCTCAGAATTGCCTCAGTAAATATCCAGTCGTACAAATGGGTAGGGTGTAAAAATTGTACCTTTTGTACATCACTCTAGATAAGAGCAACCGCTAAATGCAGCTGCTTTTCGGATCAGTAAAGTATTATCTAAATGACAGTTTTGTAATGTAATGTAAGAGTGTGTCTTTTGGTTCGTTTGCTTCACCAGTAGCGGTAGGCTCTGCTGTGGGACTCCTGTTCAGTGTGGGTGCAGAGAGGACACCGTGCTTTTGCCAAAAGCTGCCCTCCCCTGGGGAGCTGGCAAAGCCCTGTAACCGTGCTGTCCTGCTAGCGGGAGGTGTAGAGTGTTTCACCATGAGGGGCCCCAGCAGGGCCAGGAAGCCGGACAGGTGTGAGCTGGTGTGCAGCTGAATGAACCACTGAAGCATCCGCTAGTAAGGAAAGAGAAAGAAGTGGACCCCATGGGGTGAAGGCATACTGTCTGTTCTCTCCTCATTCCTGCCATCTGTCTCTGGGGAGCGAGCGCTTCTGGTGTCGTAGTTTAATGCTGTGGCCCAAAGGCCAGCATCACATACGCTCTTAGAAATGAAATGGTTTTTTTTGGAAGAAATTTGGAAAGAAAAATGTTTTTCCTTAGTCTGTTTGCACTTGTATGTCTTAAGGTACGTGTATGTGTAGATTGCTCTGTGTGTGTGTGAGTGGCTGAGTGCAGACGCGCATTTATGGGTGTGTGTGCTTGTGTGTGTGTGTGTGCACGTGTGTGTGTGTGTGTGTGTGCGTGTCCCTGTAAACCTGTATTCCCACAGCAGTACCCCCAAATCCTCTATAGCTCACGCCTACATGTCTCTGGAATGCCTGAATAATTCATCAGGAGTCAGATGGCCTGAATCAGAGCATTATATGCAGGGACTGCAGTGTAGGCTCTGTCAGGAGACACTGTGTCTCACTAGTGCAGGAAGGAACCTCTCTGCTGTACTGAACCTGGCAAGTAAATTACAGAACAGTGTATGAACAGATGTACACGCACACATATGCACATATACATGCACACACGCACACACAAACACACATATGTGTGTACACACACACACACATACATAGACACAGTAGTAGAGATGATCTGTGTGCCAGCCATTGGTACAGTGGGCCTGGGTGAAGTGACGTTAGGTCATTCTGAGATCATTAGGGCTTGGTCCTGGGTGAAGGCGCATATCCATGTGGGTGAAAGTGGGGCTAGCCTGAAGCACCTAGAACACAGTGTCCTTATGCAGAGGTGTGTGCGTGTATGTGTGTGTCGGTCTAACTACAGGCTGCCAGCAACCGCAGTGTTTTATTTGATTTACTTTCGTGTCCGTGACTCATTTAGCATGAGAAAAGCAAGTTTATAGATTGTGATGAGATCATCAAGTCAGTCAGCTACAGGGCACAAACCCTCAGTGGCAAGTGTGTGTGTGTGTGTGTGTGTGTGTGTGTATGTGTGTATGTGTATGTGTATGTGTATGTGTATGTGTATGTGTGTGTGTGTGTGTGTGTGTGTGTGTGTGTGTATGTGTGTGTATGTGTATGTGTGTATGTGTCTGTGTGTGTGTGTGTGTGTGTGTGTGTGTGTGTGTGTGTGTGTGTATGTGTGGTGCCTTACTTCCCTTACCATGTGAAGAGTACAGGAAAGACTCCTCTAATCTTGGCTGTTGCTGCACGCCTTTTATGAAGTACCTGCTAAAACCACCTGTGTGGGGATTATACAGTGAGAGCTCTTAGGGGCTAATTCTCCCCTCGAGAGGCACTCTGTATTACCAGGGCCCTGCGGAGATGTGGGAACAGCCGGAGTTGAGATGTGTGTGTGGCCACATGTCAAGCGGAGGAAATTAATTACATTGTAGTAGTAGCATTATGTAGTAGCATCATTACTATAGTACATATTGTGCAGTCAAGAATGGTTCTAAGGCGTTCTAAGAGGAACACCAAAGGTGTCAGTGTTCCATCCTTGCTGGTAGACTGCATCCTACCGGCAAGTTCAGTGCCGAAGTCACGAAAGTGTGTGAAATACATGCAGGATAAGAACTGCCTTTGCTTTTACATTACATTACTGGAATTTAGCAGACACACTCATCCAGAGTAATTTACATACGTTAGTTTTTTTTTTTACAATAGTATTCATTTATGCAGCTGGATATTTACCCAGGCAGTTGTGGGTTAAGCACCTTGCCCAAAGGTACAGCAGTAGTGTCCCAGTATGGAATCGAACCAGCAACCTTTTGGTTATGAGTCCTTAACCATTATGCTACACTGCCACCAACTTTTGAGCACAAAAGCGTCAAGAAGTTTGTTGCCTAAAAACATCCCAGATAAGATCTTGAAGGCGGTGGTTCCACTTCCATCAGATAATGTGTGAGAAAGATGTTCAGAAGCTGTAACCTGCTGAATGTAAAAAGAGAAAATTTTCATTCTAACACTGGCTGTCAAGTGATGGGTAGCTGACTTCAACAAGCGGGAGAAATAATAATCCTCTCACTTTTTTATCAAGAGGCTGTCTGCTAGGGGGCTATATAACTCAACAGGAACACTAGCTCCCTAAAAAGTGAACAAGATTACTTTTTAGTAAAGTAAGTAGCTGTACTGTATGATTAGTATTGTAATGTTACACAGTACAGAAATATTGTCTGATAGCTTGCTGCTTTTTAATAAAACGGTACCTTCTGAAAAGGGAACCTTGGTTGTCAGTAACCAGTGTTCCCCCGGGGAACAGCGGAGATCCGTAGGCATCTCCTTTTTCTCAGCGGGGAATCTTTACAGTGACGCGCCGTCTGCTTCCCCCCGTGTCTGTATGAAGGCAGCAGTGACAGCAGCCCTTCAGCAGAGCAGAGAGCAGAGCGCCGATGTCACGTGCAGGGCTCTGTGCTCGGGGTTAGCCTGCGCGCCGTTTGTGGCGAGGATTTGAAACCGAAAAGGAGATTAGCTCCTCTCTGTGACCTGAAGCGGGGCCGGACCAGTCAGCGTCCTGCCCCGGGTTATTATTGAAAGGAAAAGATGCTCAAATCCAATTAATATCGGACGCGCAGCAGAAAGCTGACATGACCACCCACTGTTCGCAAACTTGAACACACACACACACACACACACACACACACACACACAGAGAATGGCTATTGTAAATGTGTAGAGCCATTCTAGTGATCATACGTCTGTGTATGTTTGCTCTTTCTATTGATCATTGCAGTGAAGAGGCCTTAGCATACACTGCAGATTAAAATGTTTTTACGATCACAGAATGAATGAATCCCACACAGTAGCCAGGGCTGCAGTGTGGAGCAGCAGTGAGGGCCAGTGGTCTGTGCAGCAGTGAGTGGCAGTGATACGGGGGTCTGAGCTCCAGTGATAAGGCCCGTAGTGTCGAGACACAGGTAGGAAACTGCATTTTTTGGAAGATTGTTGGTGTGTTACAGTCAGTTACATTGTCAGTTACAGCTGAGCTCTTCTTCAACAAAGGGTTGTGACCTGCTCCATTAAGCCAATAAAAAAAATAGTGTTCATTACATACACAGTTCATTTGGGGTCATTTTCCTTCCATCTGCTGACAAAGGGAGGAGTGTCCCGCTCGATCCAGCATGCCACAACCGGCCCTGCAGTCTGAAACCTTGAGCTACGGAAACAGGGATCACATTTTACTGCTCTCTTTATGGCTGTCGTATCGGCAGGAAGTAACATGCGATTAGCATGGTTCACTGTCAGCATTGCAACACAGGCAGAGGGAAACCGCGAATCTCCGGTGTGCCATAATTATAGTTGATAAGGTGCATCCCCGCTGTGTTACTGCTGGTTTAGTTTTACTGCATTTCATAATGTGATTTTACAAGACTTTTTGCAGCTGTGAAGATATCCTTATTTCCTGTGTGGGTGTGCTGGATGTGAATATCCGAGTCATTGAGTTCACGTTGTATTTCTGGTATCCAGCGAAATTTACCCTGTTGTCTTTTGCTTACTGTAACAGAGTAGGCATTCGAACTAAGACCATTTGAAGTATTGTTAATGTAGGGAAAATTGTACAGTGTTGGAGTTCCTTCAAGATTCATTTAATCTTTAATCCTACGAACGTGTTGTAGTTTCCTTTCTTATTTTGTTCTGCTGAGATTTTTACTGGAGAATATAACTGCAAGTTAGTAAGCCAAAACGGTGCAATGGTACTGTCAAAGCTTCTTTTTCTTCCCTGTGCTCTGACTGAGCACCCACAGAAACCCTGCACTCTCTCGCTCATCGAGAGTACAGCTCCCTCAAATGTAATGTCCATAACTTTGTTTCACCACAAGGTGGCTAAAAGGATGGCAAAACGGTGTCAGCCCTTTGAGTTCCCGCCCGGTTGGTGGTTCCTTTTTTACTCCCCCGATCTGACTTGGGATCTTGCTCCAAACAGAGTTTTGAGGCAAAGAGTCGAAGGATGTTCGCAGACATTTTAAAGAGTGGTACTTCAATGAACTGATGTTTTTTTTTTTTTTTTTTTTTCCCCGAAGTGCTGGCTTTTCTCTGTGTGAAAGAACTTGTTAGTCCAGTCAACCAAACCTACATTCAGATAGCGACCCCATACATCCAGTGACATAATGTAATGACATATAATATCACCCCTCCCTCCCTGCCAGCAGCTGCTGTAGGGTTCTCTAAGGAACTCTAATGTTTCTCAGCTTCTTATTCAGAAACCGAGCATGCTCAGTGTGGGGTGGGGAGCTTGCTGGGTGATTAAAAGGCATGGCCCCAGTCAACCTCAGCTTAATGAGGTGGCTCCTTGTGGCCTGGTCAGTGTGGTCAGTGTGGGGACGGCGTGTGGTGTAACGGTCGGAGCACTCGGCCGGTGACCCAGCAGTGCTGGTTAGATGGTTAGGATAGTCTCTGTGTCAGCATTGTAAGGCGGGAGCTGTGTGTGTGTGTGTGTGTGTGTGTGTGTGTGTGTGTGTGTGTGTGACATCAGTGCAGACTCTGCAGCCGGGGAGAGAGGCAGAGGGAAGACGTGATTGGCAGAGAATGTGAATAAGGGGAAAGACTGCAAGGAGCAGGGGAGAGGTGGGAGAGGAGACAGAGAGAGAGAGACGGAGAGAATTGTATTTTAGAGAGAGTGACAGAGAGAGAGGGAGTGAGAGAGAGACGGGGGGGGGGGGGGAGAGAGACAGAGAGAGAGAGGGAAGAGAAAAAGAAAGGCAGTTGAAAAAGGTCCCCGGTAAGAGGTGACTCAGCAGGGGGGGATACAGCTGGAGGAGAGAGGGCCAGCAGAGGGCGCCGTGGGGCAGACAGCTTCCCTCTCTCCTCCTTATCCACTGAGAGGCTAGATGCGCTGAGGGCAGCGCGTGGAGGAGAGGGCGTGGGTGCCGGCCGATTCGCCCCGCGCTGGAGACACCATCGAGAGAAGGGGATACACAGAGAGAGAGAGGCTAAGCCTCAGCTAATACCAGTGACTGGGGGCGACAAACACTGTGTACTCCACTGAGGAGTGGAGCGCGGGGTGGGTATGTGGGGAGCAGATTGCTCGAGAAGCACTCCTAGGGGAGGCCGAAAAAGGCGACCATCTGCAGAAGAACAGATAGCCGCGCTGTAGGAGACATTCTGCTGCAGCCATAGCCGAATAACTCGTAGCTCTGTACAGAGAGAGTGTGTGGGGGTGTGTGTATCTGTGAGAGTGAATCTGTGAATGTGTGTGTGTGTGTGTGTGTGTGTGCGTCTATTTTTGTATGAGTGTGTCTATGAATCTGTGTATGCCACACCCTCACAAAGACAGTCTGTCTATATGTGAGAATGTATCTGTGAATCAGGGTGTGACTGTGTGTGTGTCTGTCTTTATGTGAGAGTGTCTGTGAATCTGCCTTTGACTCTGACCGTGTGTGTGTGGGCGCGTGGATATATACAGTCGTCACCACCGCATTTGCAAGGCAAAGCTGATCATAATCCTCTTCTGACTGGAGTGTGAGCCGGTTTTAATCCAGGGCCACAGCGCAGCGTCCGGGCGCTGCACTGAGCTCGGAGTTCAGCCTACACTCAGTTGTGGTGCCCTTTCGCTTGCCCTGTGCCTGACGGCAGGTCAGGGGCAGCCGGGAGATGGGCGGAGCTCAGACAGGAAGCGGCAGAACGTTTCTCTGAGTGCGCTCAGTGAGGCAGGATCGATCAATCAATCCCCACCCACCGCCTCCTCGGCATCAGCGGGGCCAGGAAAGGGTAAAAGGTATACAGTTAGGTCCATAAGTAATTGGACAGTGACACAGTTTTTATGATTTTGGCTCTGTACGCCACCACAATGGATTTGAAATGAAGTGATCAAGCTGTGATTGAAGTACAGACTTTCAGCTTTAATTCCATGGGTTTAACAAAAATATCATATAAACCGTTAAGAATTAAAGCAATTTTTATATGTAGTACCCCCGTTTTCGGGGGCTCGAAAGTACTTGGACAAACTAACATATTCGTAAATAAAATGATCGTTCTTAATACTTTTTTGAAAATCCTTTGCACTGAATGGCTGGCTGAAGTCTGGAACCCATGGACATCACCAAATTCTGGGTTTCCTCCCAGTTCAGCAGGACTGAAACCAAGGGACTCCTGCACGGTCTCCCATACGGCAAACAAAACGAGGGGAAGTCCATCGTCCCACTCATTACCCAAACTCAGGCAAGAGGTCCGCAACATAGACTTTGGGAGTCTGATGGAAACGCTCCAGCGCACCTCGGGAGTCCGGGCGATAAGCACTAGACACCTGGTGTTTCACGGACAATTGTTGTAGGATCTGGGCGAACAGTTTGGAGGTGAAATTTGTACCTTGGTCCATTTGAACAGCCTTGGGTAACCCGAAGGTAGAGCAGCGATGTCTGTGTTCTGGACTGGAGACGAGAAAGTGGGTGTCCACACATTTTATTTTATCTTGCACCTCACCCTAGACGGGGTCATAACATGATGCTTTGCCAGGCCTTTACAGCGGCTGCTTGTTTGTGGGTCTTTCTGCCTTTAGTTTTGCTTTCAGCAGGTGAAATGGATGTTCAATTGGGTTGAGGTCAGGTGACTGACTCAGCCATTGAATATTCCACTTCTTTGCCTTGAAAAGCTCTTTGGTTACTCTTTTGATTCCCTGCTGGGGCACTGCTGCTGTACCCTTGGGCAAGGTACTAAAACCAAAACTGTCTCAGTAAATGTCTAGCATTATAAATTATAGTAAAAAAATTGTAACTTATGTAATTCGCTCCGAATAAGAGTGTAGATCTGAAGGTAAGGGAGGCCAGGGATCCCCAAATCTGATCAGAGGAGGACGGATGAGCCTGGAGAAAGGGGGCGTTTCCCTCTTTCCGTCGTCCTTTAACCCTGCGGGGTGTGTTTTTGCTGAAGGAGGACGGGCGCGTCAGTTAACGGAACGCTTGCTCCGGGAACGGCACTGAGGAGGGAGAGCGGAGACGCGCCGTGCGGTGTCGGGTGTCCGAGCTGCGCTTCAGCGCGGAGCGCGTGACAGACAGACCGGCGGACGGTTGCTATGAGGAGGAGGAGGAGTGAAGAGAAGGCGAGCTTGCGTGAACAGCAGACCGCTGCTTCTCTGAGGCTGACTCAGAGGGACCTGGGAGAGAGAGAGAGAAGGGGAGAGAGAGAGAGAGAGAGAGATCCCTTTTAGCCTGCTAACGAGGACCAAGCCAGAGAGAGAGCGAAAGACACCAGGGCTGGGGAAGACATGGAGGACACCTCCGAATACCAACGACTCCCGAACGATGGAGAGGAGGTAAAAAAAAAAAAAAAAAAAACCCAGTGTATTTCCTCCAAGCTTAGTCGTGACTCAGATGCATTTAACCTGTCTGAATTGGTTGGCTCTTTAAATAAAATTGTGGGTTAAAAAAAACATACGTGAAATTTTAATATTCGGCACCATGTCTGCACAAACAGCTGGGGTGTTTCTGTAGTTCAGACTGCTGATCGCACCATCCAGGATCTCATCGTGAGGGTGGAGATTGCTTACCTAACTGTCGCCACGATACTGGTGGAATAATGACAGACAACAGCGCATAGATATGATAGATCTGAGATATACTTATGTGCGTCTTAATCATAGCTGTGCCCTCTCTCCCAGGAGCATTTATCTGCCTTATCTTTCTGTGTCGGTTTTGCTGATCGCGGGTGTCTCCCTGTGACGGCAGTTGATGCACTTTTCGCTATGTGAAGCAGGAATCTGGGTCTGTGCTCTGAGCCGGGATTGAGAGCGAGGCTCGTCCTGCGTGGCGAGGGCTCCTGACCTCCACGCTCTCCGGAGAGAAGCAGGGCTTATTGATGTTCCAGCCTCGGGGTAATGGAGCTGCCACTAACATCAGGACCGATTTTATTTCACCCTCACAGCACTGTGTGACGTTAACAGCCTGATCCTCTCAATGTACCGGCTCATCCAGGTCCGGAACCTGGGCGGAATATGGCGGAAAGACCTCCGTGGGGGGTTTTAGTCAGCGTTTTATTTCGTTTTATCAGAAAGGGCATCAGTGTAGCATAGGGGTAAGGAGCAGGACTCGTAAGTGAAAGGTTGCAGGTTCGATTCTCCACCGGGACACTGCTGCTGTACCCTTGGGCAAGGTACTTAACCTTCAGTTGCCTCATTAAATATCCAGCTGTATAAATGGATAGAAACTAACCTGTGCAAGTCGCTCTGTATAAGAGCATCTGCCACATGACATTAATGTAATATAATGTAAAGGGTTTTACACAATGGTATCCTGTTGGTGTAACTGCAGCCAAACCATTCTACACAGACAACATTCTACTTATTAATCTTTGACTCCTTTTCCAGTGTCACTGCCTCTTGAAGGCAGTTGCGCAGATATTCTACATCATGAGTAGATATCCGGCACTTGTTTCACATCTCTCCTCCGTACTCCCTAATGTGCTTCCTTGCTCAGACTGCAGCATTAAGCTCCAGTTGTTTACAGGAGCACTGAGTTGCTATACCAGTTTTTAAACCACGCCTCATTTCATTTTGGTCATAATGACCCAGCAAATCAGAATAACTAAAATTTCAACCATAGGTAGAGACAGGAATTCCAGTGTGATGTACACTGAGGTGACTATCTGGACAGTATACAGAATATCTGTGGCAGCGGTTAATATGTATAAAATGCAAAAATAAAACGCTTCATCTTCACTGATCTCAGATCAGAAGCGTGTCACCTTTAGAACTGATCAGAGCCTAGCAGCGAGTGAATCAGGGTTTGAAACACAGCCCCTCCTAAAGTGTTTTATCTTTTCAAATTGAAAATGATCTTCTCTATTCTGAAGGCAAACTGTTCTTTCAGTTTTGGGACATTTCCTCAATAAGACCAATTTCACAGTAATCTTAGTCATCGAATCTTAGCTTTATTGTTTTGCCCTTTCATCACCAATAGGAAATGAATGTGTGTGTTCCCTGGACTAATGTGTCTAGGGACATCTAGTGGCGGTGTGGGTGCACTGCACCAATAGGGAACAGATTTAATAGCCAACTGCTGAAGGACTGAAGAGAAGTTAACACTGGATTTTAGTGCAGTGAAGCAGCGGGAGATGGTCATCCCTGATGTGAGTCTGGGAGTGGGGACCCCTAACTGGGTCCAGGGGCAACAAAGCAAGCATGGGCTAACACTTTATGAAATGGTACTTGTGTTACCTGCTTATTATTTATTTTGCTAAAGGGGACAGCAGTGTGGAGTAGTGGTAAGGAGCAGGGCTCATAACCGAAGGGTTGCTGCTTTGATTCCCTGCTGGGGCACTGCTGCTGTACCCCTGGGCAAGCTACTTCACCCACAGTTGCCTCAGCAAATATCCAGCTGTATAAAGGGATAGCATGTAAAAACTCTGGTCATGAGCATCTGCTAAATGATAGTAATGTAATGTAGTGAGAGATGGCTGGGTCTGGGACCTTGCGGGAGGGGTGGGGGAAGGGTTCCCTGCCTGGTTGGTTGACCTGACACTGGTCAACTTGTATAGAATGTGATTAACACCACCACAGTTTGCCTTACTCCAGTGTATTCACCTAGCTCCTGTCAGCATTGCTGTATCAGCAGGCTTGCATTGGGAGGAAGCAGGTACCCTCAGTGGGACCATGTCACAGGCAGGGGGCAGCAGAGAGCAATGAGCCGGGCCCATTATGACACAACCCAGCCAGGCTTTACTGGCAGGCAGCATGACTCACTGGTGCCCCTAGTGGATTCATCGCGTCTGTTCCACAGGTGAGGTCACTGCGAGTTTGTGGCCAAAAGATGGGTAAATATGGGATTGGCCTGGCAATGTGAAGACTAAAATCTGTCTTTGTGATGGGCTGGAAAGTGGAAATGTAGTATGAAGTATGATACCTTTCCCCAGAACGTTCCTTACCTGTTGACTGTACTTATGTAGTGAAATTAACATTACCACTGTGCTGGTTCCAGTGGTGGGAGAGCTAGGCTTCGCAAACCCCAAAATGGATGTAGCGATCATCTGGTTAAGGGACTCTGTGATTTAACCCTATCAAAGCTTTGCTTTTGGGATCATAGCCTTTTGATTGGTTCATGAGTTGGTGATTGACAGCCCATGGTAGCTTCACTGGACTGTCTGGACCTGACTCTCCCAACAGTGACTGAGACTCCCAGGGGAAATCCCTTTTGGGAATGGAATCTCATGCACCGCGAACCCTAATTTTTCTCAGCTTGGAAAGGTTTGTGCTTTAAGCCACATCAAAAGTGGGTTTCTGAGCAGAGACTCAGCATTTTTAAGGGTGAGTTTGTATCCTGCTTCAGTGCGTTTCTAAACTTCTAATATCACTGTAGCCTTGCACCGAAAGGCACCTGAGACACACATAAAATCAAAATATGTACTGGAGTAAGGAGGAGTAAGCTTTGAAGTGTTTTTTTTTTTCCAACTTCAGTAAGGCATTAAGATGATGAAATGGTTTGCAAAGGCACTATTTAAAATGAACAAATCTCATGCAAGAAAACATGTAAGAATCATTTTATAAAAAAATCATTAGCATCTTTGGGGGGATGTAATTGAAGACGATCTGTTATGGGAGTGGACAGTCTATGAATGTATAAGTTTCTGTGTCCATCACGATATTATATTGTAGTTTTACCTGTAATGCTTTCCATAGCACCCACTGTTGTCAGCCTTGAATCCCTGTGGTCTCTCTATACGAACGCTATAGGGCATCTGTCCACCTGAAATCCATAGTGTCTCTGTTCCACAGACAGGTGGAGTCATACTGGGCAGGAGGATAGAGGGTGCATTCACTGCTGTCAGAGGGGCAGGGAGAGAGAGGGAGGGAGGGAGGGAGGGAAAAGGGGGAGGGAGTGAGGGAAAAGGGGGAGGGAGAGGGGGGCAGGAAAACGGGGGAGGGAGAAAGAGAGGGGTAAGGGGAGGGAGAGCAGCAGCTGAATGCTTTTTACCACAGTCTGGCTGAAGAGGATGGGATGGTCAGCCTCAGAGAGCTGAACACACACACTCACACACTCCTCACAAACTCCGCTGTGGACGGGGCAGACGGACAGACAGGACGGGGGGGGGGGGGCGTGTGATTTTTAGGGAAGCCCCACAGAGCCCCGCCCTCTGTGCTTGCTGGAGGGAGGGGGACCCAGGCTGAGAGGGGAAGCTCGTGGTCACAAAACGCGCAGCCTCTGAACAGGGGACACCTACAGGAGGAGCTCCCTCCACCGGCAGCCGTTCTCCTTACCCATAAGCCTTTGTTTCTTTGCGAGTCGGTAAACGTGATCGCCGATCCATCTGGAGGTACCGAAGAGAACAGCCTAACAGTGCAGTTTACTTAACCGGACCTCAGGGGTGAAGACCTTGCGTTCGTTTCTGGAAGCAGATCGGCAGAGACGTAACTCCCCCCTCCCCCTCCCCCATGCCCAGGAGAATCTCGAACCCGTGTTTGAGCAGCTCGTCTCCGGCCACCGGCAGCCTTCTCCCGTTCCCCCCAGCAAAGATGCGTCGCTTCAGAAAGCTAAGGAAATCCATCCCCTTTCTCACGCACATCCATGTGTACAGAGTAAGTCCATCCCAGACCAGCTTTGCATGCTCAGTTGCTGTTATGTATTGTGAGACTTTCTCTCTATTTTTTGATGGGTTTTACATTTTGTAAGCTTTTAACGGGTCGCACAGTAATAAGAGGTGGTAATTCAGTGGAAGAGTAAAGCATGTATTCTCTGCTGAGGACACACGTGCATGTCCTGAATTTACACTGGTGTCCAGTAACACTTGTGAAGGGAGAGGGCGTGTTGTGTGTGTTGGTTCAGTTTCAGACACTTGAGTGGCTGGGTCTGTATGTTTGCCCTGATAAACCATATCGGGGAGTCTTCACTTTCCTCCGAGGGCCCTAGTTCTATGGATTCATCCTTTTAAGCTGTCTGTACATGTCTGAAGCCATTCGTACAAACACTGTAATGTCTTAATACCACTCTCTGAATGTCTGCTGCTAAAGTGTTGTTTCTGTGAACTTTGAGGAATAGTAATTGCCCATTAAACGTCATGTGCACCTGACTATTCAAGAACTCTAACCAGCCTATTACCTTATACTTAATATAGATACTTTACATTATACATAATCTACATCTATGCAAAAAGAGCACTCCAGAGAGAAGGTACAAAAAGTGCATTTATTGGTGAGTATAAATAGAACGTCTTTATTATCATTATGGTGAGACGTGGGAGGTGTGATGCATTGTGGGTACGCTCTGGGGCGGGGGCGGGGGGTTGTGCAGATGTCAGAACGGTCCTCGTTATCCTCCCTTAACCACGCATTTCGTGTCACCGTGGAGACCCCCGGAGAGCAGCGGTGACTCGCGTCTCTGTTGGGGCGGACGTGCCGATCGGACTGTCCCGTAATTAGGCGTTAAAATAGCGCCGGCTTTTCACGGGACGACGCAGCGGCATCGTTAGTGGTAATTGCCGCCGCCCCCCTCGCTCAGGGGAGCGAGTGGCAGAGGAAGCCTTTCCGAGGGCTGCTTTCTGAGACTCCTGGCAGTGGAGGTGGCTGAAACCTTCAGCAGGACTGGGATCCCTGATTTAGCCTGTTGTTTGTTTTATTTGAAAGCCACAGAGGCGCGCAGTGTCACGCCGGACCGCTCCAGCTGGTCCACGCCGCGTCGCACTCCACAAGGACGAGGGCGTGTGCGCTCAGAGAGAGGCGTTTTTGGGGAGATGACCTCAGGCCGGAGGCATTTCTGTGTGAGCGCGTGTACACACTTCCTGTTTCCCAGAGGTACGGCAATGTCGGCCGTCTGGCTCCACCGTCTCCGCCCCGGTGTGATGCTGATTGGCAACTGTATACACCACTATTTTTCTTTTCATTTCTTTCCCTGTAAGCTGACTGCTTAGTACTTCACATGTATTTGTCTCCTAGCAACTCAGAATACCTAAAGCTTCAACCCCACGCAGAGACAGAAATTCCATTGTGATGTACACTGAGGTGATGTATCTGGACAGTAAGCAGAATATCTGTGGCAGTGATTGATGTATATAAAACAAGCCACACCCACCTCCTTATTACACTATGCCCAAATGGTTAAAACTGTTCACAGACACGTCAGATTGTAATCTGAAGGTAGTAGGCTTGAATTCTGGATGAAGCACTGCAGTTGCGCCCGTAATTTCATTTTTTCTAACATCCACCTGAATAATGAGAGAGCTTTTTAAAATATTATCTGTCTGCTGTCTTGTCTGCTGGACTCTGGGCCCTGCCTCCTCCTGATCCATTTTGTCCCTGGCAGCTGGCTGCTTGGTCCTAGATGTTTTTTTGTCGTCCCTCCATCAGTTCAGAGTGTCCTCGTCATGGTTGATTTATTGCTTAATTGATTTCTTTATTGATCCCCATATGGGATATTTGGTAATAACCGCAACAGACAACACCAGAAGTATAGCAAGAGCAACACACAGATTTACACAGCACTGAGCTCAATGACGCCACAGTAAATAGAAATGAATAAATGGCACTCAGAGCATCTCATCAGTCCTGTTACACCCTTAACATTAGCTTTTATAGCTGTTAAAATGCCTCACAACAGTAAGCAAGAAGGATCTGTGGACCTTCTTGTTCCAGATCTGTGGACCTGGTTGAGCATTTAGGCATTGTGAGACGGTCACAAAACACGCGCCTATTGTTGGTTGCACGTACAGGGTGGCCGTCATACTTCTGCGTGCTTGTTTTCGATGGCCTGCGCTTTCGTCTGGTTGTGCGTAAATAGTGAGCAGTGCGTCGGTTCTTGGCTTCCGCTGGCATCACTTGGACTCAGGCGTTGCTATGGAAACCCTGGCAGGAGCTTGCAGGCTCTCCTGAATTGCTGGGGCCATTTACTTTGTGTGTGTTTTTGTACCTGAGCATTAAGACTCATCGCTGTGAGTGTTTCTGTAAGTGAGAGACGGCCCTATTCTCCACTACTGAGCCTCTCCAATCAGCCAGAGCTCCCTCAAACTCCTCTGTCTTGATTCTTCTAGACCTTTCTGCAGCCTTTGGCACGGTGGACCACACTTTACTTCTGTCTACCCTGGCTACATTAGGGATCGCTGATATTGCTCTCCTTTGGGTCTCCTCTGGACGCTCTGTCAGGGTATCCTGGAACGGTCTGACACTACTGCCTCATTTAACTTGAATGGATACACTTATGTTCTATTGTGCTGGAAGTCGCTCTAGATAAGAGCATCTGCTAAATGCATGTAAAAAAAAAAAGTTAGTGGTAATAGTTTCTCTCAGCCATGCACCTTGTGGAATCTACCCAGATGTCAGGACCAAAGCCTACCTAAGGCCATTTGTGTCTCTTATTAAAATGATCTGATTCCCTGTGGGGAGGTGGGAAAGGGAGAGCAGGGGGGATCCCAAAGGGGGGGCTGGGAGAGGTTTTGGAGAGAGGGGGAGGGGTGAGATCGTGCTGCTGGCCCTGCTGCTCTCAGAGTGCACATGGTTTTTATATCATCGTAACACAGCCTAATCGCTGGCCTTTGAACTTTATTATTTCTTCATGGGTCGTTTTAGAGTTCATGACTGCTGTGTTGTGCATGAGAGAGGGTTGGAGTGTTCTCTCCAGCGACACACAGCTGGACTGAGCAGCCATGGCTTAGCACACCTCTCCTCTCTCCACTGGCCAGGACACACACACACACACACACACACACACACACACACACACACACACACAGACACCAAGGCTTACCGTGTGTGTATGTCTGTGTGAGACAGTATGACTGTGTGTGGGTATTTGTGTTTATGTGAGAGTGAGAATGTGAGTGAGAGTGTGTGTCTGTGTGAGCAAGATTCTATGTGTGTGAGAGAGAGAGCGAGAGAGAGCGAGAGAGAGCGAGATTCTGTGTAACAGTATGACTGTGTGTGTGTGTGTGTGTGTGTGTGTGTGTGAGAGAGAGAGAGAGTCTGTGTAACAGTATGACTGTGTGTGTGTGTGAGACCACATGAGTGTGTGTATGGTTGCAGGTGCATCCACATCTGTGCGCTGGTCTCCCTCTGTGGAAAGGTCCTCACTCTCCCCTGACTCCGGACAGAAGGCTGATCGCTCTCACGCAGACAGAAGCTCTCCCGGTGGGAAACGAGACCCAAAACAGCACACTTCCTGCCTTCACGCCCTTCCAGCTGCGGGGTCCGTGACACACAGCTGCGCGCTGATGAGCTCCACAAACAACAACCGCGGGACCCTCCTCGTTTCATTAGGGCCTCGGTGACCGGGGCAGGGATCCGGGCCAGGGGTGCTTACAACCCCAAAGCGGATCAGTGTGCTTCTCCTCATGCTGTAAACAAGAACAGATCAAAGGGAGTTGAAGGCAGCTCTCTACTCTGTGCAAGCCCCCACACAAACACATGGGTCAGGATTCATTCACAGCCACTTTTAAATGGGAAGTTCGTGATGTAAAAGCAACACTGTCGTGTACATAGAAGCAGGCTTGTTTTGTCCCTCTGGTCCAGCCTGGAGAGTGCAAGAGTTCCTCTGTGTGATGAAATGTCTGATTGTCCAGAAGCATGAGGGCATAAAGGAGTGTATCAGTGCTGTGCTCTCACGGAGTCTGCAGAAACTGATTAGTAACATAGATTGAGTAAAGGAGTGTGTATTTGCAGAGTCCCTCTGTCTGTTTGACAGAGAAAGTTGGACAGTAGCTTGGATTTCAGATAGGAGGATGTGTTGACTGACTGCCTGTCTGTTTGCCTGTAGGTATGTCCATGCAGAATTTGGACAGAATCTTGGATTTCCAACAGGAACGCATGTTGACCGTCTGTGTGTGGGTTTGACCATCCAGAAGTTTGACAGTAGCTCTGATTTTAGACAGCAGCACGTGTGGACCGACTGCCTCTCTGCTTGCCTGTCTGACCGACCTTGCAGACGTTGGACACTGCCTTCGATTTCAGAAAGGAGCATGTATTGACTGTGTGTGTCTGTCTGTGTGTGTGTGTCTGTCTCTGTGTGTGTGTGTGTGTGTGTGTGTGTGTGTGTGTGTGTGTGTGTGTGTCTGTCTCTGTGTGTGTGTCTGTGTGTGTGTGTGTGTGTGTGTGTGTGTGTGTGTCTGTCTCTATGTGTGTGTCTGTGTGTGTGTGTGTGTGTGTGTGTGTGTGTGTGTCTGCGCGCAGCAGCTGGGCGGCAGCATGCAGGCGGACGAGGGCACAGAATGGCTGCTGGAGCTCCTGATGGAGGTGCAGCTGCAGCAGTACCTCCTGCGAATCCGCGACGACCTCAACGTCACCCGCCTCTCCCACTTCGACTACGTCAAGAACGAGGACCTGGAGAAGATCGGGATGGGGCGCCCAGGTGAGGACGGGGGTGGTGGGGGGGGGGGCATTTTTACCCATCTCACACTCGCCACACACCACCAACCTCACGTCTGCTAACAGAGTCTATGTGAGGCCTCTGTTTGTCACTCGCATGTAAACTGGCCGAGGGGGAGGCAGGGATGACTAACTACTACAGGTGCAAACAGGTGCAAAAACGTTAAGCCCCTTTTTCCCCTCTGTTCATGTAAAGCCTGCACAAGAGAGCCTGATTAATAACCCCATATAATCAAAATTTACATAACATTACATTATTAGCATTTAGCTATCCAGAGAAACTTGCATAGATTACAATATTTACATGTTACCCATTCATACAGCTGGATATTTACTGAGGCAGTTCTGGGCTGCGGTGCCCCAGGGGGGAATTAAACCAGCAACCTTTTGCTTTTGAGCCCTGCTCCTTACCACAGTGCTACACTGCCACCCAGTGGTGAGGTTCTTTTAGCCTGGGTGATGCCCCCCACCCCACCCCCCCAGTGTGACACTCCTCATACCCCACCCCATCTACACACCAAATCCTGCATTCCTGCCAGAACAGCTGTCACACAGTTCAGTCCTGCCATCTTAAAAATAATGTGCAAAAAGTATGAACACACAAACACCAGTGGCTCATTCTTTCCATTACTGACCGCCGTGTGCACACGGTCACACCTGACTCTGCCAGGGCTTCGTCATCACGGCTCTTAGGCTCATGAAAAACTGCCTCTAATTCCCTTTGAAAACAGGAAGAAAAACATCAGCTGAAGTTGGTAGATGTAATTTTAAATAAATGACGGATGATGCTCCGGTTTAAATATAACGAGGTCCTTTCAGCTCCGTCATTCGGCTGAGGCTTTGATCAGGCCCACTGGATTCTCCTCACTTCTCCCACATTAGTGAGTGTGTGTTTGTGAGCCCTCTCTCCGGGGCGGTCCGGTTTCAGCGGGAGTGGGCTGGTGTTTATTTTCGCCCTTTTCCCTGGTGTTGTTTTTCAGGGCAGAGACGGCTGTGGGAGGCGGTTAAGAGAAGGAAGGCTCTGTGCAAACGCAAGTCCTGGATGAGTAAGGTACAGCGTGCTGCGGTGTGGCCTTTTTATAGCCCGCACTCTTCCCTCAAACTAGGACAGGCACACACGAACTCTACAGGGAGAGCCTGAGCCCGAAATTGTTTCTGAATTGGAAGGATGTGGAAACCATGCTTACGCGCAGAGTGTGTGGGGGAGAATGTGTCCCAGAAGAAGAGGCACCTGGGGCCCAGAGCGAAAGAGCTCCATCAGTAGGCTGGCCTACACACACTCACTCTCTCTCACTCTCACGCTCTCTGCCACTCTCAGTCTTTCTCTCTCACTCACTCACACTCCCTCGCTCATCCACTCTCAGTCTCTGTCAGTCACTCACTCTTTCTCACACTCATTTGTTCACCCGCTCAATGTCTCACTTGCTCACCCACCCTCAATCCCTGTCATTCACTCACTCACTCTCATTCTCCCTTACTCATACTCATGAACTCACTCTCTCATGCGCTCTCACTCATTCACACTCTCACCCACGCAATCACACACTCACTCAGTTACACTCCCTCACACTACTCACACAGAGTGCCTGACCTGTTGATGGTTGCATAAAAACCCGCTGAGTGTTACCATTGGCCAGGATGGGCACCATGCAGCTGAGGGCCTGCTGAAGATCAGGACCTCTGCCATGGATTCCTCTGTATTTCACTTCCTGCCTTTATCCCTCCCATGGGTGGGCACCAGTGGATACCGTAGCAACGCGTACTCTCTGACTGACCGACTAAATCAGATTCCACAGTGCAGTGATCGGGACACTGTGCAATAGGAGGTGCTGCCTTTCACACAACACTTAAGTTTCGAAGCGGCTTTAGCCCCCATGTCCTCGTGAAGTTCCCACTCCCACACATGCTCTCCGCATCTGGCCACCCAATCATCCCCCCATAAAGCGGATTGGCTGTGCAACCCCTCATATTCCCCACACGCTGTGTTTCTGGCGCGCATCACTGTGAAACAGAAATGAGTTCAGTTGATGCACCTGGTTAAATAACAGTAATACAGCAAAATACAACAGCGAGCTCCCACTTGTTTTGAATTCACATAGAATATATGTCCCCATTCGCAAAAGAGGAGTGCAGCTGTACTGTGGGCTTCTATTCACATGGGAGCGCGAGGTTAAGACCATTTGTTCATGCGGATCAGATTGGCTTTAACCATTTCTGCCCAGTCCAGCATGACTAATATATCCATAAGGATATTCAGCTGCAGTTTTTACAGAATACCCAAAATGAAGGCTTTCTGTTCCAGAACGCAGCTGGGATTCTGATGGAACCTGAAGGGGGGGGCGTTTCTCCTGCAACCCACAGCTGTGACAACCGCTCTGGCCCCACCTTGTGGCTCATGGTTTTAGTCAACTGTCATTAGATCTGACGAACTGCTAATGCAACCAGCTTCTGTGTTACCACTCCCAAATGAAGTAACTGTCCTTAAACTGCAGTAGCTAAATATGTTTTTCTTGCATGGAAATGATCCACATGCACGTACTGAGACACATACGCGCACACACACACACGCACGCACACACACACACACACTCCTGTTTTTGAGAGGAGGGTGTGTACAGGAGGAGGGTAGAAGCTCGCAATCTTGGCTCTGTCCCTGGCATCCCCGTGGTCCTACAGGAAGCTGAGGTTTCAGACAGGTTTCTAAAATTACGCTAACTCATTTCTGCTCCAGGAGATGCAGTAATCAGCCTCATCCGCTGTGGTGTGTGTGTGTGTGTGTGTGTGTGCGCGTGTGCGCGTGTGTATGTGTGAGACACTTCAGTCTAAAAGTAGGAGAATTCTCTGTCTTTCAGGAATCGTCAGAATTAGCCATGACTAAATACTGACTCACGTCCTTTCAGAGTGCTCTTCACTTCACAGTGAGGCAGTGTTATTCACCCACATGCGTTCTGTAATTGCAGCAATGCCGTGGGGTGGTAATTGCTGGTTGTACCTTTTTGTGAAGCTCTGATTGCCAAGTCACCTGGTGGAGGAGAGTTTATGTTCGTGTTATTCACCAGGACTCTTAATGCCGTGAGCGGTCTGTTCAATTAGCCGCCTCTGATGTGGCTTTGCCAGTCTGGGCAGGCCTGTGGTGCAGCACAACCAGGTTGGGCCACTTTAATTAGAGCATCTCTCTCTCTCTCTCTATCCATCCATCTTGGTTTCTCTCTCTCTCTCTCTCTCTCTCTCTCCATCCTGTCATACATCTCGGTTTCTCTCTTTCTCTGTCCGTTTCTCACTCGCTGTCCACCTGTATCTTTATCTCGGTTTCTCTCTCTCTCTCTCTCTCTCTCTATCCATCTCTTTCTCTCTCTCTCTCTCTCTCTCTCTCTCTCTGTCTCTTCTTCTCCATTTCTCTTTCTTTCCTTTCTCCACTCCTCCACCCTCTCTACCTCTGTCTTCATCCCCTTCCCCTCTCTCTCTTCATTTCTCTCTGTCCATCTCTGTTTTGCTCTCTGTCCCTCTGTCCCTCCCTCCCCCTCTCCCCCCCCCCCCCCCCCCCCCCCTTCCCTCCACAGGTGTTCAGCGGGAAGAGACCGGACTCAGACCTCCAGCCGCAGCCGGGCTGCACTTTTCGGAAGCCGTCCCCAACACCGCCCCCGGCGGAGGGGCACCAGGCCCTCACCTGCCTGATCAGCGACGCGGACCTGGCGCTCTTCCAGAAGCTGGGCGACGGCTCCTTCGGGGTGGTGAAGCGCGGGGAGTGGGTCACACCCTCGGGGAAGGTGGTGAGTGTGGTTTTAACGCACCGCTTTATTTTAGGTTGTGTTTATTGTGCACCTTTTGGCAACCGAAAGGTTGCTGGTTCAGTTCCCCAGTGGGGCATTGCTGTTGTACCCTTGGGCAAGATACTTAACCTACAATTGCCTTGGTAAATATCCAGCTGTATAAATGGGTAACATGTAAAAACTGTAACCTATGTAAGTTGCTCTGGATAAGAGCATCTGCTGAAAGACAATGTAATGGTTTTAGCTGCCTCCTGGTGTGGTGTTTTACTCTGTAGAAGGGAGCTGTTGATCTGATCTGTAAAGCCAGTCTGAAACTCTGGGTGTGACGATATAGGACAGTCTTACCGCTTCAGTCTGACGCTCACATGGGTGGGGGGGGTGGCTATATCTTTCCTAACAGACCCCAGTTCTGCGAATAACAGGACTGACAGAGTTTCTCCTGCTTGTCAATGGCATCATGTCCTAACCACAGTTTGTCTACCCTCAACGGCTGCTGCTCCATCAGAGACCAGGGTCAGGCTAATGCAAACTCTTTAGGTGCACAGTCATACCCACAACAAATGTATAAAAATAGGTAGTATAACTTTCCAGTGTAAACCACTTATGCTAAGGCCATTATTTAAAAATGTAATACTAGCTCAAATCCTCATACGGTGTCTTACGCGAGTCGGCCTCCTCGCTGGCGACACCCACCCGGTTCTCATCTCGGCTTGTCTTTTGTTCAGCGTTTTTCCCATAATGTCCTCCTCATGCTGAATTCCCCAGGACTAGATTTTCAGACAGCTTTGTGGGAGGCCACCCCCTTTCCCTGAGCACCGTGAGAAGTCAGCTGGGCTGGAGTGCTCCTTTGTGGAGAAGATGAGGGTCCCTGCGATCTGGCGGAAACATCCCTCTGTCCACATCTGCAGAGTTCAGACCCCCCCACCCTGATCCCAGGAGCATGTGCCAGGAAGAACCAAGCAGCTATGGCCTTTTAAGCACCCCCCCGGCCCAGCCGCTCGTGAAGAAACCGATACGCCCTGCGCGTTTGTGATGGAGTGGGAAAACGCAGCGTGATAAGCAGCTTACAGATGGTCTTGAGGAGGGAACTGGGGAAAGGAATGGGGTTTATGCAGGTCTGGAGGGACCAGCATGTTTGTTTCTCTAACATGGAGTGTGCTTTATGATTCTTCATTAGAGAGTGTACTTAAATGTGGACCGATGCTCTGAGATCATGTCTGAGAGGGGTTTTCTTGCTGTTCTCAGATCAGTGTAGAAAGCGCAGGGAATTGGGGAAAGGAGTGAGGTTTATGCAGCTCTGGAGGGACCGGGGTGTTTGTTTCTTTAACATGGAGTGTTGCTTTATGATTCTTCATTAGAGAGTGTCTTTAAATGTGGACTGATGCTCTGAGATCATGTCTGAGAGGGACTGGAGTCCTTGTTTCTGTTACATTGAGTGTGTGTTAAAGATTTTGTACTAGAGAGTCTCTTTAAATGGGGGCTGACGTTCTGAGATCATGTCTGAGAGGGGTTTTCTCGCTGTTCTCAGATCAGTGTTTAAAAAAAGACACAGGGAGTTGGGAAAAAGAATGGAGTTTGTGCTATTCTGGAGGGACTAGGGTCCTTGTTTCGGGTACATGGAGTGCGTGTTCATGATTCAGTTCTAGAGTGTCTGAAATGCGGGCGGATGCTCTGGGATCATTTCTCAGAGGGTTTTCTCACTGTTCTCGGATCAGTATAGAGAGCACAGGGAACTGGGAAAAAGAGCGAGGTTTTCTCTGTTCTGAAGGGGGACCAAGGTGCTTGCTTCTCTTACATGGAGTGTGTTCTATTCATTCTGTACTAGAGTCAGTCTTTAAATGCGGGCTGACATTGTGATGCCGTGTCTGAGGGGAGCTTTCTCACTGATCTCAGATCAGCGTGGCGGTGAAGTGTCTGAAGACGGACGTGCTGAGCCAGCCGGACGCTCTGGATGACTTCATCCGGGAGGTGAACGCCATGCACTCGCTGGACCACCAGAACCTGATCCGGCTCTACGGCGTGGTCCTCACGCACCCCATGAAAATGGTGAGGCCGGTACCCCCTGCCCCGTACCCCCCGCGTCCACCCTCCCCCCACCCCTAACCCCTCACTCCGTAACTGCATCATCACCGCTGCCGGACATGTCGAAGTAAAGTGATGGAAAAAATACGCTGCATTGCATCAGCCGGTTCACTCGCAATACGTTGAGTAGGCACCAGGATATGAAGTGTTTGTTCATCCACCCACTTTATTTGCGTATCTTTCCATCCCCAAAACCACTTTTTTTCCGCTTGGAAAGCAAAACTCCAATTAGAGTTTACTTCACCTGGAGTTTATTCCACTCTTTATGCTCGTAGGTGTAATCTTAGCCGAGAGAGATAAGAGAAGGTGTTGAGAATTTTCATTTTACATTTACATTTATTTACATTTATTCATTTGGCAGAGGCTTTTACCCAAAGCATTTTGCAGGTGAGGCAGAGTATAACGCAAGCGAAAAACCAAACAGAGTCAACGATATTAGAATCACTGCGTGACAAAGTTCCAATGGTTGGCCAAGGCAAGGTACAAACTAGCAGGTAAAGCTAATGAGTGTGTTAAACCATTACAGTTTTTTTTTTAATTTGTGAAGGAATAGCTCTGGAATCCCTTTAAGGGGTGCACGCTAAAAAGGCGTGTTGTGTCCTAGAGGCTGTTGGTGAGGGTTTATTGTGGAGATGCCGCTGTCTTAGGTGTGGAATGCGTTGTGTCTCCTCCAGGTGACGGAGCTGGCCCTGCTGGGGTCTCTGCTGGACCGCCTGCGGAAGAACCAGGGCCACCTGCTGATCTCCACGCTGTGCCACTACGCCATCCAGATCGCCAACGGCATGGCCTACCTGGAGTCCAAGCGCTTCATCCACCGGGACCTGGCCGCCCGCAACATCCTGCTGGCCTCCAAAGACCTGGTGAAGATCGGGGACTTCGGCCTCATGAGGGCGCTGCCCAAAAACGACGACCACTACGTCATGCAGGAGCACCGCAAGGTCCCCTTCGCCTGGTCGGTGTCCCACCCCCCCCCCCCCCCCCCGGTTAACCCTCCCGTAATGCCCCTATCCCTATCGCCATCTCACTCCTCATGACCCTGTCACACCTGTATATGCTCGGCTGCCCCCATTTCCTAAACGCTGTTCCCCTCTCTGTCCACACCACCCCCGAACGTCCCTATCCCCATCTCAGTCCTCGTGACCTTGTGCACCTGTCTGTGCTCTCCTACCCTTGTTTGCTAAATTCCATCCGCCTGTCCCCTGTACCTTTCCCCTCATGACCCTGTGTGCCCATATGTGCTCTGCAGCTATACTGTTTCCTAAACGCTGTCCCCCCTGTACCCTGTACCACCCTAGCGTGTCCATCCCCCTATCCCCCTATCCCCCTATCCCCATTCCTATTCCTATTCCCATTCCCCATCCCCATTCCCATTCCTATTACCATCTCACTCCTTGCTGCGCCTATTTCCTAAATGCTGTCCCTTATCCCCCCCCCCTTTATGCCCCTATCCCTATCCCCATCTCACTCCATGACCCTTCTAAGGCTGTATGTTTTCTACTGCTCCCGTTTCCTAAATGCTGTTCCCCTGACCTCCATATCCCCCATTTTGCTCCTATCCCTGCTCCCTCCCCGCCCCTCCTGACCCTGTCGCACCTGTGCGCCCTCTCTCCGGCAGGTGTGCCCCGGAGAGCCTGAAGACACGCACCTTCTCCCACGCCAGTGACACCTGGATGTTCGGCGTGACCCTGTGGGAGATGTTCACCCACGGCCAGGAGCCCTGGCTGGGCCTCAACGGCAGCCAGGTAGGGGCGGGGACACCGGGTGGGGACTCCGCCCACGACCAGGTGCGGTCCAATCAGAGTGGAGACTGTCTCTTTGGAGGAGGAAGTGGCCAGAAGCAGGAACAAATACGTTTTGTTTGCACATTGTATCTTAATGTTTGAGATGACGTCATAGACCACTTTGCATATCACTGTTGTATAACAGCACACAAATAATACACCAGTAATGATGTATGCAGACAAGAGATAAAATGAAATAAAACTGTCCCTGAGAAGTTTTCTTTCTTCATCCTTATTAAAACCAGCCCAGTTCCTGAAGAAATTTGACATTTTTAGAAGTGGGACAGCTCTTTTTTCCAACAGTGCACACAGAGCAATCCACAGCGATGACTCATGAATGCCGTGCGGCGTTTGTGACCTTCTCGATTGTGTATGCGGACGTTTCCTTGTGTGTCCCTCTCTCAGATCCTCCACAAGGTGGATAAGGATGGGGAGAGGCTGCCCAAGCCGGAGGACTGCCCCCTGGACATCTACAACGTGATGCTGCAGAGCTGGGCGCAGAAGCCCGACGACCGGCCCACCTTCGTGGCCCTGCGCGAGTTCCTGGTGGAGGTGAGGGCTGACTGACCGGGATTACAGAGGCAGAGAGAGAGGATGCAACCCGAACCCCTCTCATCTGCGCTCATCTCGGCCCTTCGAATCAAACACTGGGGAGTGAGGAGGGGTGGGGACCGGGCGGAGTTTTCTCAAAGTGGGTGTGCCCCCAGCAGCCCCATGCTAACACTGATTGTTGCAGGGCTTTTGTAGCATTCACAGGTGATTGATAATGCAAATATGGATTGGTAGTTTCTCCCACGTTGAGCAACTTCGGCATTACCCCACTCACTCTCCTCCCCCCGCATTGTTCTCAGTGCACAATAGCCTTTCTTTAGTATATTGGTTTCATGCCATCTGACAAACATTTACTTTGGCTCAGTCTCGCTTTCATAAAGCTTCTTGTATAGACAAGGCCCTCCTTTATTGCCCTCTGCTGGCATGAGTAATAATTCTACCCTGTCATAACAGTGACACTGTTTATCATACACCGCCTTTTCCCTGGAGTTTATTATACAGCAGCTTATCCTGCAGCTCGTTCCGCAGCTGTGAGGATGGCACTCACCCCCCCCGCGTTCGGCTCAGATGCTGATGTCATAGCTGTGCCGTTTCCTGCAGACGATGCCCACAGACATGAGGGCCCTGCAGGACTTTGAGGAGCCGGACAAGCTGCACATCCAGATGAACGACGTCATCACCATCATCGAGGGGAGGTCAGCGAGGGCGGCACTTTGCCCGCAGAACTCTTAGAACCCGCATATACTTCACAGATCCATTTAGACTCTACCCTCACAACGCTTGGAACCCACACTCACTTCAAAATTCCATTTAGAAATCTCACTTTCTTTCAAACTCCATTTATGCTGTCTAGCACAGAGCACTCGAAAACCCTCTCTGGCTTCAGAACTCCATTTAAAAGCCTAAATTTGTACTCAATTCATGCTGTCTAACCTCAGAACTCCACTTAAAAAACGTCACTTTGAATTTCAGACAGAAGCCTCATTTTCACTAGAACTATGTACTCTGTACCCTCAGAACTCCATTTAGAGCCTACAGTTTCTTCACAGCTCCATTCAGATGCCTCGCGTACCATAAAACTCTACCGTCAAAACTCAACTTAGAACCTTCACTTTCTTTGCATTCCATATAAACACCTAACTTTCACTAGAACAGTATGCTCTGTACCCTCATAACTATATAGAACCCTCATCTTCTTTACATTTTATTTAGAAGCCTCACTTTCTTTAAAATTCCGTGTTCTCTGCCCTTAGCATTCTGTATAGAACCCTCATCTTCATTACATTCTATTTAGAAGCGCCTCTGTAGAACTCAGAGTTCTGAGGGTAGAGAATACGATGTAGAACCCTCACCTTCATTACATTCTATTCAGAAGCCTGACTTTCTGTGCTGCAGGGCTGAGAACTACTGGTGGCGGGGGCAGAACAAACGCACACTGAAAGTGGGCCAGTTTCCCCGGAACGCCGTCACCTCGGTGGCCGGCCTGTCAGCCCACGACATCAGCCGGCCGCTCAAGCACAGCTTCATCCACACGGGCCACGGGGACAGCAACCCCCAGCGCTCCTGGGGCTTCCCCGACAAGATCGACGAGTAAGGGAGCCTCACCGGAGGGGTGTAGAATCACTGCCAGCTTCCTAATGCCTCCTCGGTTAACCATCTCCTTCCTACCATTAACCTACTCCCTCAACCACTAACCTACCCCCACTACGCTAATCTGTTCCCTTCTCCTACTAACCTACTTCCTTGTCCACTAACCTAGCCCTGCTACACTAACCTGCTCCCTCCTCTGCTAATCTACTCCCTCCTCCCACTAACCCACCTCTCCCTCCACTAACTCCCACCGCCACTAACATACACCCCCCCGTCCTCGCACTAGCCTACTCCCTCCTTGACTAACATACACCCCCCCCCCCCGCACTAACCTACTCCCTCCTTGAGTAACATACACCCTCGCACTAACCTACTCCCTCCTGCCACTAACCTACTCCCGTTCCCACTAACTTACTCCTGTCTCCACTAACATATGCTACTCTCCCGCTACCCTAATCCTCCTGCCACTGCACTAACCTACTCCCCACTCCCACTAACCTACTCTTTCCTGCAGGAGCCTACTCCCTCCTCCTACTTACCTGCTGTCTCCTCCCTGTGGAATTGTTGGGTGAAGGAGTGGTATGAAGGCAGCGTTTGAAAGCACCTCTGCTCTCTGCCTCCTTTATCTTTGTTCTCTTCCACTCAGCTTTTCTCCCCCTCTCCCCAGTCTTTCCTCCCTCTCCCCGCTCTCTTTTAGGGAATACGTGTGGATCAGTCTGTACAGGGATGCCCGCTCTACTTGCTCTAATCAGCTGGGCTCAGCTCCGCACCAGACTGTCCTTTTCCGACTCTCCTGTGATCCTTAAACTCGGGACAGGCTGCCTTACTGGGTCTCCGCAGTCCAGCAGTTCTGGCAGGGGAATAGTGACTCAAAGGGAGTAGTCAGTAACGCCTGCATGATGTCACTAATGTGTTCTGCACTCTGATCCCCAGAAGCTGCGTCTAGACGAATGTTTGGGCAGTGACTGGGGCTATATTTAAGTGCGCTTGGCAGCACACCCTTTAGCGTCAGTTCCAGTGTTGGGAAAACGAGGCAGACCACCACCAGATCTTATCAGCCTCTCAGAGCAGCTTTAACAGCAGAGCCGGAACACTGTACCGCATCTCACCACTAGGTGCTTTTGGGAGTTTTTTACCAGTGTCTTTTTGGTAGCTCTGGTTGTGGTAATTTTCCGTGTACGTAAGTCACAGAGCTTATTTACCCGATAGCAGAGCAGAACCTGAGTCCTGACCGGGCTGCTTCGTAGAGCAGGCCCCCGCAGGTCCCAGGAGAGCTGCTGTCCCGCTCGGCTGTCTAAACCTCTCTCTCTCCTCAGCCTGTACCTCGGCAACCCCATGGACCCTCCGGACGTTTTGGGAATGGAGCTGTCCGCCACCAGACCCACTCAGCTACCTGGACGGGCCAAAAGTGAGTCACCACCGAAAGAAAAGAGCTGTTGAGTTCCAGTAGTTTGATTGTATTTGATAGTTGATTCTTGGCAATAGGCAAAACAAATCCAGCTCGTAAATCAATGTTTCAGTGAAACAAGAGCTTTTCTCATCATGCTTTGTTGGTTCTTCTTCCACGTGTCTACAATGCCCTGAAATCTTCACAGGCAGAACATAATTCACACTCTCGTATAACTCTCTGCAATCAGTCTTCCCTCTTACTGGTGGTAAAGTGCCTGCTCTTCCTGTGTAACATGGGAGTTTTCCTCTTCACTCATTCTCTTCTCTCCTCTACCACGTGGGCCCTCTCTGTTGCTCCTTTCTCTCTCTCTCTCCCTATTTCCGTGCCCCCCCCTCGCGGCGATCCTCAGAGCAGCCCCCGCCGCGGCCCCCCCAGCCCGCCATATTCGCTCAGAGTAAGTCTGGACTCTGGGTCCGGTTTTAAAGTGCTGCCATCCCTCAGGTCTCTGGTAGCTCCACTCCCCTCAAGTACAGCGTCAGTTGGGAGCCATGAACCGTGATCTGCCTGCCCGACGCGTGCTCTGTCCATCTGGTTCCCAACTACTGCTTTGTATTGCAGTGCTCAGAAAATGGATTGGTTCTGCATTGCAGAGCTTTGAATCTGATTGGCTCTTCAATGCAGTGCTCTGAAACAGACCGGCTCTGTAATGCTGTGCTCTGAATCTGATTGGCTCTTCAGTGCAGTGCTCTGAATCTGATTGAATCTGTAATGCGGTGGTTGGAATCTGATTGGCTCTTCAGTGCAGTGCTCTGAATCTCACTGGCTCTGTAATGCTGTGCTCTGAATCTGATTGGCTCTGTAATGCAGTGTCTCCTTTCCTTTAGTTGCATTTAGATGCCTTCCATTAGATTCATGTGTGAGGTGCCTGTATTTTGTCTGTATAGAAGGTATTGTGGAATCTTCCGGAATATAACGTGCGTGCGTGTGTTTCTTCAGAGGCGTGCTATGAGACCGTGAGCGAGGACGATGACCCTGCATCCATGGGTCTGAGGAGGCTCTCTCTGAGGAGCCCGGGAACGGTCAGAGGGCTGCGCTTCAAAGCCGCCGGCCCGCAGAGGAACGGGGGCAGGACAGAGGGGCCGCTGATCGATTTCGGAGAGGAGATCTCTTCCTCCGCCGTGCCCTCCCCCGGCACAGAGCCGCACACGCCCACCTTGCCCAGATCCCCGGGGGCCGACTTCCTGCTGGACACCACGCCCCCCCAGAGCCCCGGCGGCATCCTGCCCCACCCCCTGCACCCCACCCTGGTGGTGGACTGGGACACCCGCCCCTTGCCCCTCCCCCCGGCCTACGACGACGTGGCCCAGGACGAGGACGACATCGAGGTGAGCTCCATCAACGGGGCGGAGCAGGAGGGCAGGGCCGAGCAGGGGGAGGTGGAGCCGGAGGGCGGGGCCGAGCTGGGGGAGGCGGAGCAGGGGGGGGCTTCGGCAACCGCGCCCATCGACATCGAAGCGGGCGGGGCCAAGCGGCGGGTGGAGGACAACCTCTTCCTCCCGCCCAAGCAGGGCTGCAGCCGGAGCTTCTCGCAGTCGGCAGAGATCTTCCAGGAGCTACAGCAGGAGTGCATGAGGAGGCTGAACGTGCCCGTCAGCTCCTCCCTGCCCCCCTCCCCCACCCCCACCCACACCCCCGCAGGCCTGGACTCCGCCCACCGGCAGATCATCCTCTCCTTCCCCCAGGACAAGCCCCAAATCCCGCCCCGGATCCCCATCCCGCCCCGCCCCAGCCGGCGCAACGACCCCACCCGTCGCTCCGCCGACATGTCCCCCTCTGACGCGGACGACCGGGACAGGCCCCCCCTGCTCCCTCCCCGGGACCTCATGTCCCTCCCGAACTCCCGCGCCCCCAGCCCCCTCAGCCCCCACGTGGGCTCGCCCCAGCAGCGGGCGGGGCTGTGCTCCGCCCTGTCCCTGGGCTCCTGCTGCCTCTCCACCTCCCCCGGCAGGCCCATGCCCACCACCCAGAGCTTCGCCCCCGACCCCAAGTACGCCGCCCCCAAGGTGATCCAGGCGCAGGGCAAGGAGCCCCCCCGGGCGCCCTGCATCCTGCCCATCGTGCGGGACGGGCGCAAGGTGAGCAGCACGCACTACTACCTCCTGCCCGAGCGGCCGGCGTACCTGGACAGGTTCGACCGCTTCTTCAGGGAGGCCGAGGACAAGCGGCCAGCCAACACGGCCACCGTGCGGCCCATGATGCAGCAGCAGCAGGGAGACCCCAAGGACAACTTCTCCTCCAACAACAACAACGGTGGCGGTCCAAAGGCCCATGTGTGCGCCGTGGCCCCGCCCAACCAGTCCCGGGCGGCCGGCGAAGGCCAGGCCAGCGCCGCGGACAAGGTTAAACTGGTGAGTGTGCCACCCCGGGGTTTGACTCGCTCCACCCCGGTGACCGTGGCCGAGGCTGGGATCTGATTGGCTTGGTTTGGTGCGCAGGTGCAGGAGGCCGTCCACGGGGTGACCATAGAGGAATGCCAGACGGCACTGCAGAGCCACGGCTGGAATGTGCAGACGGCCGTGCAGTATCTGAAGGTAGGGCTAACGCAACAGAGGCGCTGCAAATTTCATCATATTCTCGCCATTTAGCAGACGCTCTAATCCAGAGCGACTTACATAAGTTACAGTTTTACCCATTTATACAGCTGCATATTTACTGAGGCGATTGTGGATTAAGTACCTTGCCCAAGGGTATAGCAGCAGCGTCCACGTGGAGAATCGAACCAGCTGCCTTCTGTTTGAGAGCCCTGCTCCTTCACTCCACCACACTGCTGCCGTAATTAAAAAGCGGTTTCATAAGCGGAATAGTTCCGCATTTGAGGCGAGCACTTTACCATTTATCAGCTGCAAACCAGAAATAAATCTAAATACTCCAAAAAGAACAACAGGCTTAGCCTCTTAGACTTGATGACCTGATGCTAAATGAAAGAAAGGTCTGTTTTTTTTTTTGCTCAACGTTTGCATGGATGCTGAAGGTTAGAGGCTGGCAAAATGGTAGCTCTAGCTAATGGCTCTTCCTCCTCGGGCTGCTAGGTGGAACAGCTGTTCTGTCTGGGGCTGAAGAGCAGGGCTGAATGCCAGAAGGTTCTGGAAACGCACGACTGGAACCTGGAGCGGGCCAGCACGCAGATGCTGGACTCGTACGGCGCCGGGAGACAGAGGTACAGCCAATCGGGACCAGAGCCTTCTGCACTCGCTGCTTTTTATTTCAGCCAGTGGGCTGCTTTTGGAAATGAGTAGTGTGTACACAGCCAATCACAGCCATTTTACACATTTCAGCCAATCGCGTCGCTCAGTGCCTGATACCGTCACTACCCCAGGCTGGGAATGAACACCGTCTTGCTTGCTTGTCCGGGACCGTTCCAGCACGAGCACGTCTCACTGCTTCAGTGGTGACCAAGCTTGGTGTTATGTTCTTGTGTTTGCAGGCGATGATGGTGGTCATTTGGGAGAGTCGCCCTCATTCTCTGCACTACGGAAGGACAGACACAGAGAGATGAACGGACTGGGGCCCCATCCTCTTAGACAGACTTTGCTGTTACTGCTGCTACACCCTGTTGAGCCCTGAGAGAGGGCATGACCTCTGAACTTTAACCCCCCCCCCCCCCCCCCCCCCCCCGACCTGCACTCTGACCCCATTGGTGCTGCATAGAGAGGTCCAATACAGAGCTGAGTTGGTTGGATGGTGCCTCCAACTGATTCTAGATCAGCTTAAATGTTTTGCACAGAATTGTTTGGGTGGAGAGGTAGGTTTGGGTTAGCTCACAGATCAGTGCTGAGGGGCACCATAGATGTTGTGGCTGCTCCAGAGTGTATCAGCTCACTGGCATTAAATACAGGTCTATATTTAAGAGAGAAATATAAATATAAGTGTGTGTGTGTGTGTGTATATATATATATATATATATATATATATATATATATATATATATATATATATATATATATATATACACACACACACACTTATATTTATATGTATATGTGTGTACTCTAAATTTTGTTGATATATTTGCATCAGGTATGTTTTTATGCAACGTTTTATTTAATGGTTTGAGGATTGTATGATAAAAGCTTTGGTAGCTACAGGAAGGAGCTTTGGTACTGGCATTTTTATTTCCGTATCTATTTTTTTGTCAGATTTCAGGGTTCTGTCTGAAGCTGCTTGCTGCACTTGAATGCACCTGAAGGTGACCTCGAGACTGAACAAAAGGGGCAGCCGGCTCCACTTAGACTCCATTCCGGCTCTGTTTCCTTCTCACTTCAACAGTTTCTCCCTGTGCAACACCTTCTCTGGTCTTGATACCTTCTTTTCTTGATTTCCCAGCTTAGTTTGGGATACATTTGTTTTATGAAACCTTAAAACCTTTAATGATATTAAGGGTAGGGAAGCTTCAACCAAAAATGAAAATAAAGTTCCGTCTGAATTTTAATTTCAAAAGCCACAACGGCCTTTGGGTTGTATTTCAAAATGTCATCAGAAAACACTCAAGCCACACAAATACCTAGAGATTGTCATTTTTTTAAATTGTTCTGCTTTATACCATTAATTAAGGCCTAAATTACATGGTTGTAATGTCGAATTGGTGCTCACACGTGTTATTGGTCTAAAGAACTCCTTTTAGGGCAATTTCACATACCAAGGTTACCAGCTTGTCCTTTATTCTTATGGATTAATTGACCTGAATGCATAAACATCCAGTACTATTCAATTAACACATTATACATACATAAGCATCCATGCTAAATCTTACCTGTTTGTGTGCATGCGTGCGCCGTCCCCTTAGGGAGATGCATATTAGACGCTGTGTAGTGATGTTCGATACGCGCCGTGGTGCTCAGTGTGTAGTTTAAGCCTAGGAGACCCAGACCCACGCTCTAGGTGTGTTTCAGTATGCGCGTCTTAGACCTCTTTCCCGGTGATGCGGGCGTGCCAACCACCAGAGGGCGATGTTCCAAGCCTCATTTTGAGGCCTCCGGCAATCAGACCAACTGCTGTAAAGGCTTAGCGCAGAGTTCGCACTTTCTGAAGCGGTTCGCGTCGTGCTCGTGAAGACAGCTTGGCATACACTCCAGGTCCTGCCCTCTTTGTTATGCAAGCTGTTAACTGAACAGCTGTGGAGAAGAGATGATGGTGTGAACCCCCCCGCCCCCACCCCACAGCATGTTCAAGGCAGTGTGCTGTACTTGGGTGTGCACTCCAACATGTTCAGATGTTTTATGTGGCAAGTGTTCCGAGTGGTTCTAAAACTAAATTTAAATTTTTGGAGCTTTTAATTTGTGCAAGAGACAATGCAGCTGTTCTGAAATGTATATGTACATGGTTGTTGTTTTTTTGTATTAATAAAAAGGAACTATTTTTCAATTTTCTGATGCATGTGTTGAGTATTTTTGGGCATTTAATCCCAGGGAAAAGGCTTTTTAAATGACCAGGCTGGTGGCCCCAGTTTTAATGTGTCTTGATGGTGTGCATCAGTGGCAACTGACGAGTCAGTTATGGGAACATTCACTGTCCACGCTTACAGATTCATGGCTAACCGCGACTCCACCACTGAAAGCAAAACTGGTTGCATAATTCAAATGACATGGATGTTTTTAGTAGCAAATGAACATTTGTGTTTTGTTGAAGGCTCTATTAGGTATGTCTCTAGTAGCAGCCTATGACCCTGTTGCATTCTGTCAAGTAATGGGGGCACCCTGGACCAAGTAACTCCAATGTACCAGTGCAGTGATGGGGACACTGCTGTAGGAGGTGTGCCTTCCTTCACAAGGGAAATTAAACTGAGGTCATTACAAGCCCAGACTGAATGCAGTTAAGGTGTTCATCCATGTGAGCTGTTTGGGCCACCTGGTCCTCCCAGTCTCCCCTACCTTGTTATAGCTATGCTATAGCCACATGCTGCACACTGTTAGGAGAGGTGGGCTTGGCGAAAAAAAAAGAGAGGTTAAATGAATAGTGTATTGTGAATGACCATCTAAAGCAACAGAGTCCAATCCAGACCTTGGAGCAGCACTGTGTTGGAAGTTATTGGTCACCTTGAGTCATGACATAGTATGTAGTCTGTAACGGAGGCCATTAATCACCTGCTTGAAGCTGTCTGGACTATACCGACAACACTTCCACTGGTCCCAGCTGTTCGAAGGATTGATACTTCCACAGGTTGAGTTGCTAGCTGGACTGTAGCCATCCAGAACAAGTCTGATGGGCTACCGGAGCACAGTGATCTTTCTGAGGACATACGCCCACAGCAGATTCTCCGGTGTGTGACTGCCTCTGTTCTGTGTGCTGCAATGTGCAGTGAACAAAAATCCCGTTTCTATTGTGTGTGCCAGGGAGCGCTAAGACCCTGTTTCCACTGCAGGGAGCGCTAAGACCCTGTTTCCACTGCAGGGAGCTCTAAGACCCCGTTTCCACTGTCCAGAGAGCGCTAAGACCCTGTTTCCACTGTCCAGAGAGCGCTAAGACCCTGTTTCCACTGTCCAGAGAGCGCTAAGACCCTGTTTCCACTGTGCAGGGAGCTCTAAGACCCCGTTTCCACTGCAGAGAGCGCTAAGACCCCGTTTCCACTGTCCAGAGAGCGCTAAGACCCTGTTTCCACTGTCCAGAGAGCGCTAAGACCCTGTTTCCACTGTCCAGAGAGCGCTAAGACCCTGTTTCCACTGTCCAGAGAGCGCTAAGACCCTGTTTCCACTGTCCAGAGAGCGCTAAGACCCTGTTTCCACTGTCCAGAGAGCGCTAAGACCCTGTTTCCACTGTCCAGAGAGCGCTAAGACCCTGTTTCCACTGTCCAGAGAGCGCTAAGACCCTGTTTCCACTGTCCAGAGAGCGCTAAGACCCTGTTTCCACTGTCCAGAGAGCTCTAAGACCCCGTTTCCACTGTCCAGAGAGCGCTAAGACCCTGTTTCCACTGTCCAGAGAGCTCTAAGACCCCGTTTCCACTGTCCAGAGAGCTCTAAGACCCTGTTTCCACTGTGCAGAGAGCGCTCAGACCCTGTTTCCACTGTGCAGCCTTTGTACTCCAATTGTACTTCCGACAGTTAAGACGGTAATAAATATGGCTGGATTATTACCGAGTACAGAGTGCGCCCCCTACAGGCACAGTGTGGCCTACATCGGTGCTCACACTGAGCTCGCAGCAGCTCCCAGCTGTACTCATGAGGAAGCAAGGAGGTCGGTACACTTTGCATCAAAAACTCCAATTCCACAAATAGCATTTCATTAAGTACACTGAATCAAGTATGAATGCTTTAAATGCTGGGGGGAAAGGGGAGAGAGAGAGAGCCAACTGAGGGTACTTTGAAGATCAGAGAAGAAATTTCTGGAAGCTGTAAATGGTGTCCATTCTACTCATGTATCAAGGGAAGTGATGTCACATGGAAGGAGATGGATTTCTCTGCTGTCAAAAATGCACTCTTTTCAGATGCATAGCAATAAACCTATGGTCATAAATATGAGTGTTCACGAAGAAATTACCCTTTAAGAAATGCACACACAATTTTATCCTATTAACTAATATTTCGTTTTGATTAATGAGACGGTTACACACTACAAGTTTTCCACAGCTGCGTATGCAGGTGGGTACAGAAGGCAGGTGGAGACCCAGAGACTACCACATCACCCTCATCCAGAAGCCTGCACCCCGAGCACCTGCGGTCCCGTTTCCCTGATGACCGTAACTCCGTAGCCCGTGGACAGGGAACAGACGACAATCACATAAAGAAGTTTTATTTCCAGTGTTTGAGGGGGACAGACCGCAGTCTGACCGTACACAGGCAGGTTACATAACGGTCCAGTTCCATGTACCGCTTCATGCAGCCTCGGAGACGGAGGGGTTGAGAGGAAAAAATAAAAAAAAAAACACCCCGATGGTCCGACCAGTTTGAATGGGTTTTCACTCTGCATGCCTATGTTACAACACTTATCAAATCTGGCATGGGGACAGAAGGCTTAAAACATTTAAGTTACTTATTTTACACAAGTGTTTAAAATTCAAGTCCCGGTAAAATCCAAAAAGAAAAGGAAAAAATAAAATGAACGGTTAAAAAACAGTGAAGTCCCAACTGGAATGCCTTAAGAATGGAAGCTCGGAATTTGCCTGGTAAATCTGTAAAATCATTTAATGAGTTGTCGATAAAAATCCAGTCATTCACAGTACATTGTATTTTAACAAAAAGACAATATGGCACGAACCCAGAACCGACTGAAATGAGGCACTTTCTTTTGCAAAGAGACGTGATTTAAGGTTCATTAACTGTTTTTTTTCCCCATGTACTGTTTTTTTTTTGTTGTTCTAATGCCAGCGGTTGACAGCGAGGGTAACACAAGCGCAGGGCGATAACATGGAGTATTGCATCAGAAGTGGTAACTCGGTACTCCTCTTTTCTCATTTTGTAAGGTCGTATAAAAAAGAAAAGACATTTTTATTCTCATCTTGCTTTCGCACAGTGTCTGGCTGCTCCGACGCACTGCAAAAAAAACAGTTTCCACAGTACACAGCTCAGAAAAACAGCCCATACGCAGGCTTCAACAGAAACTAAACACGCTTCAAGTACAGAGAGAATATGTACACTTTTAAAATGAGAGTCGTAACAAGCGACGAAGCTTTAGTCGAAAGGACAGCGAGCATATACATTCTTGGTGGGATTACCGGGGAGGGAAGAACTGCACCTTCACTTCTTTGTTAAAAATAAAGACTAAAACATTCGTTTTTCTTCCACGTTCAGCGCGAGTCTGCGGTGCAGGCGACTGTTCCGATGCATTGCTCTCGCGGCCCCTACGACCGGCCAGAAGCAGTCGACCTCATGCGTCTCCGACTGCAAAGTCATGTAAAAACCGGCAAAGAATTAAAATAAAAAAAACTATTTAATCCAGTTACTTTCGTTACAACCCTGTATGTATATATGCATACATACATACAGTATATTTATATAATCGTGTGTAAAAAATAACTGTTGTGCAGTTACCCTAGTGGATGTATGTACATACGTAGAACACACACGCACTCACATACACGCTCCCGCACGTAAACACACACACGCACACACGCACTCACATACACGCTCCGGCACGTAAACACACACACGCACACACGCATATGCGCACCTCGCCGTTTCATAGATACTGATAGAACCGTGAGCGAACGACTTGGGCACCGGACAGTTTGTGGGGGTGGGCATCGGCTGCCAGGCTGAGGGGCGTTTTGTTCTTGCCGGGCGGGGCTGCCCCGTTGAGCTGCTCGGCGGGCTGGGGGTCGGGCTCGGCGGGGGCCGGGACGGGGGAGGGGGAAGGGGAGGGGTCAGCGTCCTGGCCCGCCTCGGCCCCACCAGCCCGCCCCCTCTCCCGGGCGATCCAGTCCCGGATGGAGAAGTCCTGCGAGCTGCACTTGGGCCGCAGCCGGTCGACGGCGGACAGCTCGGCCCCTGCTTCCTTCCAGCCGCCCGCCACCGCCAGCTCGGCGAAGTCCCGCTGGCCGCCCATGGTGTGGCGGCGCCGGATGCCCCTGCGCTTGCGCGCCTCGGGCGAGCCGCCGCCCCTCTGCGCCCCCACCCCGAACATGTCGTCCGCCGACGCCCGCAGCCGCAGCTTCAGCCGCTCCGTGATGCGCAGCCTCCAGGCCGGCTCCTGCCGTTCCCCCTCCGGCCTGCAGGGGGCGCTCAGGCTGCCCGTGGACCGGCCCTTCTTCATGGCCTCCAGGACGCGGGACAGGCGGTTGGGCTCACGGTCGCCGCGCCCGCCCTCGGCGGACGACTCGCTGTCCGTCTTCTGCCGGCGGCGGGCCAGCGTGTCGTGCTCGATCAGCTGGCGGGAGGGGAGGGGGCGGGGGCGGTCGGCGTGGGCGGGGCCGGGGGCGTCACCCTCGCTGTCCGTGTCGGCGCCGGGCCGGCCCTCGCTCACCCGCTCGCTGCGCTCGTCGTCGGCCTCGTCTCCACGGCTCTCGGCCACCGACTGCACCTCGGGGCTGCGCGTGCTGGGCTCCGCCCCCCCTCCCACTGGGAACGTCAGCGAGGAGGTGGTGGAGTAGTCAGAGGTGATGGAGCTCACCTCCGCCGCCGGCCCCGCCCCCGCCCCGCCCTCGCCCGGCTCGGCTGACGCCCCCCTCCCGGGCAGGACCCGAGGCACCGAGGCCCGCGAGCTCACGGTCCCCGGGTCGGACGCCACCGCCTCCTCCGGCTGGGACTGCGGGTGGAGCTTGGGGGAGCCAGAGGGCGGGGATGGGGATGGGGGTGGGGCCTTCTCCTTCATCACAAATGAGTTCCTCTGCTCCTTTCTGCCCTTGCTCTCTTGCTCCGAGCCTCTCCCGTCTTCTTTCCTGGATTCCTCCTCCTCCTCCTCTTCCTCGTTCAGTTCGCTCGTCGTCCCGGCCTCTCCCTCCGTCTCCTGTTTGCCCGGGCTTTCCTGAGCCCAGCTCAGCTCCTGGCTCTGGCTCTGGTCCTGGCTCTTCAGAAACACGCTGTCCAGGTCGTCGTCGGAGCTGCTAGGCTGCGGCTTCTCCTTGGCCTTCTTTCGTTTGCGGCTGGCCGCAGCAAAGATGGAGGAGACCAGCAGATCTCTGCTGTACTGCTCCTTCCCGGACCCCCAGGAGCCCTGCTGGAGACAGAGACACAGGTGAACAGGCGGCCGCGGGACAGGGGGGGGACCACATCCCCCATGAGGGGCTCTCTCACACCCCTGCGGCACGCGGGACCCCACCTGCTCCTCCGAGGCCACCCCAAACACAGACAACAGGTGAACAGAAAGAGGAGCATTAGTCAGGTAAGGGTAAAACAGCAATGCATGATGGGACTGCCGCACGCATCGCAAAGCTGGCGAGAGCTGAAATGGGCTTCCGTGCTTCAATGCACGTTAAGAACCAAGCTGTAGGACGCAGCCAGATGACAGTGGAGCCAAGATGAGCTTTGAAATCTCTTCAAATAAAAGGGGAAATTCATTTCCAAGCTCAATGAGCGAAAAGAAATTTAGCAAACTCCTGATGTCAGAGCCCAGTGCGTTTTTAAAGCACTGATTTTCTGGAACTCAGTGTTCCTTTTGATCCCTCTGCCAAGAGTTTTTAAGACATAAACAACGTTGCTTCCGCTTTTTTAATCTGACGGAGAAAACTGGGCCTGAGTTTTAAAAAAAAAAAAATAAATCAGCATCTGTACAGAATATGCTGCTCAAACTGCAAGCTAAACGCTGCCCCCCAGTGGCTGCAGCCCCACAGCCTTTCTACACAAAGGCCTGGAGGGTAACCATCAGAGCACCTACCTCACCTTCCCCTTCCCAAACACCACAGGGGCACTTAGCCAAAGCACACGCACCTGGGCAGGAACTCACCTTTGATTTTGTCGAGTCACTAGTGGTCGAATCTGAAAAAGAGAGAGGGGGGAGAGAGACTGTTAGCAGGGGCGCTAATATTACTCAAGTTAGCGTCCACAATGGGGATGACATGGTGAGAGAGGCACTTCCACGGGTACGACAATGTCGGGGGGTGGGGGATCGGAAGGGGGGGTTGTCAGGCAGGCGACACGTGGCGGTCGGAGCTTGGGAGGACAGAGGCACCACACAAAGCCGTCGCCGTGGTGATGAGGAGAGGGTGGACAGGAAGCCATCATGCATATGGGGGGGGGGCACACTGGCACTGTGCTATGCTCAGACCCACAGCCACCAGCAACAACACTCTTTCCTAACCCTCGGAGGGACACGGCGTCTCCGGCGACTGGGGCTTCCAGGGCCGCGCCGGAGTTCGTGAACCATCAGAGGACAGCATGGGTGTGTGTCTGTGTTTTTATACCTGCAGGAGCCGCACTCTAACGCATCTGTTAGGGGATAAATCTACTTTCATAACTGTCAGATACATATGTTCAGTGCCTTCTAAATAACCTTCTCCCTAACAAAAGGAATTAACTTGAACAGCTTCAAATTTCAACAAAGGTAATGACCGTGTACGGTGCTCAGAGTGGCAGTGTCTCCGTCTATCACACTGGGATAAATGATTCATTTCTAAACCACACACAAATGTGACCTGCGGTGACATCAGGTTGAAATGCTGTGCGCAACAGTGCCACATACATGTTACCAGTCCTGCTAAGATCTCCTCAGTGATATGGCTGTAAAATGTTCCTTGAAATCCAAGGGTGTCAGTCAGTTCATAGAACAGGAAACTGATCATTAGATACACTTCCAGGGACTTACTAATCTTACCCTGAGCACACTGAATTTCTGAAACATGACTCCAGGAATGTGTGTCATGGAAGGAGTGATACAGTATAAATCAGAGCTTTGTCTCTTTTCTAACTCATTTAGGGAACAGAAACTACGCTATCCAAGCGCATGTATTTCTAACTTCACGCCAGGTTCTGACACAGCTAGAACTCACAACAGAAAAAGCGCTAAATGCACTTTTGCCATTTTGCAGAAGATCTGAACACCAAGGAATCCTTTTTCCCCCACTGTGCTATTGTAACATGAAACAACACAACATAACTCGCCTACAAGAAGAGGTCTTACGAAGGTGTTGAGCTGACAGCTCTCAGTAAAGAAGCCCTGAGGAGTGTTTCCTGGGCACTCTGTGACCACACAAACATATACGTGCGTGCGAGTGTGTGCAATAGCCAGACTCGGGCGTGGGCGACCGTGTGCTGTGAGGTGTGGCGATGACGCAATGCACAGAGGTGGTGACACAGGTGACAGTATGACAGGGGGAAGAAAGGGGCTAGCTAGCAGGAGAGCTGCTACAGGAGAGAGGAGGACCCTCCACGCAGCCTGCTAGGAATCTCCACATTACCCACTACATTTTATTAATCCACAATTCATTTCTGATTCTTTATTATAGTTATGATTTTTTTTTTTTACTACATTTTTGAATTTGGATATTCTTAGGCACAGAGCCAGAAGAGCCGAGCCCCCCACCACACCCTTTGAGACACATGGCAGTTGTGCTTCATGAGCAGAAGGAACCGGGACTCCGTACCATGCCATTTCTCCTCACGGACTGCTTCAGAGATAACGACAAACAGCAGAGAGCCTTTCAGAGAGCAGTACTGGTCTGGGAGAGGTATTTTTAAAATAGAAAATGCACACCGACGGTTCACCGAGTGTTCGTCTTTTTTGTTTTTTGTCGTTCTTTGAGGCTTTGTTTTTCCCCCTCCCTCCCCCATGGTCCCTCTTATTTACAAGAAGCGGGGGGTCCTGCAGACTAGGCAGCTACATGGGGGACAGCAGTCCTCTTTCTTCCTACAGTCCCAGCTGTCCATCAGAGACATTACAGACTCCATCAGTGACATCACCGTGTGAAAGACTCCGCCCACTTGGCCTGTTTACAGAGATCGGTATGTGTGAGTGCGGGGGTGGACACTCCACGGGGACGGGGGAACTAGAGACAGAGGGATCACGGCTTTTTTGGGGAAAGAACATGCCGGGTTAGTGCAACAGTAGGCAGAGCGGCGCTAACAGCAGTAACTGAGAGAAACACAGGAGAGCGCCGGTCAAGGTTTAAACGCGGGAAAAGGACGGTAGGACAAACACGGCAAAGCGAAACAAAAGACTGCACAAGCCAAACGGAAACGACTCAAAGAAACGCTAACAGAAACACATCAGTTTGTAGAAGCAGAACTGCAAAGAAAAACGGAGAAAGGGAAATCAACATACTTCAGATTAAAAGGAAACAGCACGCGGGAATCAGGCAGGTTTTTTGCTTTACCCGAGCTGCATTTGCTTCCGAATGGTTAGGATGAGGCATCTGAGGTACAGAGGCTAGAACAGTCAGCCCTTACAAACCTTCAGACTGGAGGCTTATAAGGCCACAACACACTGTATCTAATGGAAAGCAAATGAAACGGTGCTCGTCAAAACGTTCCATCAGTTCTCAGCAAACTCAGTACAGTTAGCATTTGAGAGCCGGCCCTCCTGCAGAGAGCGCAGCCGTCCCCCACCGCGAGTCCTCGCCCGCATCTCTCACCGTGGCAACGGCGATGGCGAGCCGCCCCCCCTGCGCTCTGCTCCACGTAAGTTACCTGATACGTCCCCCGGGGAGGTGCCGGTGCGGCCGATGTTGGTCAGCAGGTGGTCGATGTTCGGCACGGGCTGGGACTCCACCGCGTTCTCCTGCTGGACGGTGGTCTGGGGAAGGGGGGGGGGGGGGGGGAGGTCAGAGGTCATTGCCCATAGGGACAGCGCCCCACGAACCCTTACCAGATGTACCAGTTTGAACAGTCAGGCAGGTGTGAGGGAGGAGCCAGCAAGGCACTTTTACAAACCCAAAGAGGATGCCTTTAAAGATGCACTATCCACAGGTTCTGAGCAGGAGCTCAAACACAATTACAGGCCAAAGAAGACTAGTCGGTTGACTACTTGGCTGAAGGATGAAGGTGTATAGATGGACACAACAAGGGCAGAGGCGGAGAGAAGGACTCCCTCAGTGAGACAGCACAAAGAACAGAGCAGAGGAAGAAGGAGAGGGAAAGGGAGAGAGGGGGAGAGGGAGAAGATGAGGAAGAGAGAGGGAGAAGGAGAGGGAAAGAGAGAGAGAGAGGGAGAAGGTGAGGAAGAGAGAGAGAGAGAGAAGGAGAGGGAAAGAGAGGGAGAGAGGGAGAAGGTGAGGAAGAGAGAGAGAGGGAGAAGGAGAGGGAAAGAGAGAGAGAGAGGGAGAAGGTGAGGAAGAGAGAGAGAGAAGGAGAGGGAAAGAGAGAGAGAGAGAGAGAGAGAGAAGGAGAGGAAGAGAGAGAGAGAGAGAGAGAGAGAGAAGGAGAGGGAAAGGGAGAGAGGGGGAGAGGGAGAAGGTGAGGAAGAGAGAGAGAGAGAGAGAGAGAGAAGGAGAGGGAAAGAGAGAGGGAGAGGCAGGCAGCAGGCTCTTGAGCAGCGGTTTATCCATACACACCATGGGCTCCTCGTTTGCGTCTTCAGTGAAAAACCAATCATACTGCAAAGGAGAGAAAAGGCTCGTATTAGAGTATCTGTTCTGTTGAATGTCTCAATGAATGAATGAATGCAGAGGTGTGTATTGAGACGGTGTAGTGTCTGGGTCTTACATGCTGGATGAGGGTTTCCACGATCTTGTACTGGTCAGGCATGTGGGTCACCATGTGGGTCATGTTGTCCTCCGAGGTCCGGACCAGAGTCGGCCCGAACACAATGGCCAGATTCCGTGGCTCCATCTGAGAGAGCGAGAGAGAGAGACAGAGAATGGGAAAAGAAGAAAGGAGGAAAGGGGGAAAGGGGGGAAAGACAGAGAGCCAATGGTAAGAGTGACAACCCACACATGCTTACACACACACATGCATGCTTACACACACACACACACACACACACACACACACACACACACACACACACACACACACGCGCACAGACGCGAGAAAACCACCACCAGAGACAGGAATATACACTACACACACCTCGCCCACAGATCACACCATTCTCTGCGAGACATTTCTCAGATATACACCGTGAGGCATACACATGCACAGCAAAGATCTACAGATTCAGTGTACAGCTGTCTCAGCGTACTACATCATGTATTGTTCTAAAATAAAAAACACAATCAGTCTGATCACCAGCTGAGTAGCCCAATGTCACATGTACAAGCCATCAAGCCCAAGCAGCTTATTCCAAAAAAACTGATAATTACGTTCACCCCGAAACACAAAAAGCCCGTGGGCCGACCTCCATCAGCGCGGAGCAGTACCTTGTTTTTCTCAGAGTTGTCGGCCACGGTTTTGAGATGGGCGGACAGGAACTTGAGCGTTTCGTAGTGATGGTCCGGCAGCTCGTGCAGCTGAAACAAAGGGAGCGTGTCAGGGACAGCGCGTTAGTCTCCCTTATGTGCCCCGGGTCCGAGCCCGAACCTGCCGCGGGTACAGCCCCCGTTCCACTCACCAGCCTCTTCAGCACTTTCAGCCTCTCCACTGCATCCTCTGTTCTGTTGGCATCTATGAAATCTGCATATTTCTCTGCAGAGCACGACAGAAAAACACTCAGTGCACCGGCAATCCCTGTCATCTGTTCTATAAAATGGGGCAGGGGGAATGTCTGTGTGCGTGGGCTTCCGCTGATGTCCACTAGAGGGCGCAGTTGATCAAGCCTTTGGCTATACTCAGCTGGGAGTAAGTTCAGCTCCATGAAATATCACAGGCTGGTAAGGGCATCCTTTGATGGCAGTGTCTTCCACAACAGCAAACCCTTTCATCAATACATCACTCTGAAAGTTCCCCAATTCAAATTCACACATTGCGATGAAGTATAATTCTAAGGGATGCCTAACTTTATAGTTCACTCTGACTTATATTCAGTGCACGTAGGCTTACAGTTAAAGGCTATATCTGCATTATGAAAACAGGACCGTAGTACTAAAGCACTGCTGGATCACCCAACCCAGGAAGACTCTCACCGTTTGTAAAGAGAGGCTCTGGAAGCTTCCGGAAGAAGGACTTGAGTAAACTGCTGATGACATTCAGGTCCTTCCATTTCTGTACAGAAGGAGAGAGAGAGAGAGAGAGAGAGAGCAGACAGACGGGTGAGGGAGGGGGTCAGTGCCCGGCGCTGCCCCACACGCTGAGGGGACTGTCAGGGACACTCACATCGTCCTGGATGTCGATGTCGGCCATGCCCTTGTTGAGCTCCTCCTGCATGCTGGAGATGGCAGCGTTGTTGCCGGGAACTCTGTAGATGCCGGTGTATTCCAGACCCCTCTCCTCTACCAGCTTACAGCAGATCTCCACGATCAGGGGCACAAACTACAACATACACACATGCAGAGCTTTACCATCAGGGTACACACACACACACAGAATTACCATCACAGTACTAACACACATACATGCACACACACACACACACACACACACACACACACACACACACACACACACACACACAGAATTACCATCACAGTACAAACACACATACATGCACACACACACACACACACACACACACACACACACACACACACACACACACACACACACACACACACACAGAATTACCATCACAGTACTAACACACATACATACACACACACACACACACACACACACACACACACACAGAATTACCATCACAGTACAAACACGCATACATGCACACATAAACAGTCACACACACACACACACAGAATTACCATCACAGTACAAACACGCATACATGCACACATAAACAGTCACTCACACACACACACACACACACACACACACACACAGAATTACCATCACAGTACAAACACGCATACATGCACACATAAACAGTCACCCACACACACACACACACACACACACACACACACACACAGAATTACCATCACAGTACAAACACGCATACATGCACACATAAACAGTCACGCACACACAGACACACACACACAGAATTACCATCACAGTACAAACACACATACATGCACACATAAACAGTCTCACACACACACACAGAATTACCATCACAGTACAAACACGCATACATGCACACATAAACAGTCACGCACACACACACACACACACAGAATTACCATCACAGTACAAACACGCATACATGCACACATAAACAGTCACACACACACACACACACACACACAGACACACACACACAGAATTACCATCACAGTACAAACACACATGCATGCACAAATAAACAGTCACTCACACACACAAACACACACACACAGAATTACCATCACAGTACAAACACGCATACATGCACACATAAACAGTCACACACACACACACACAGAATTACCATCACAGTACAAACACGCATACATGCACACATAAACAGTCACTCACACACACACACACACACACACACACAGAATTACCATCACAGTACAAACACGCATACATGCACACATAAACAGTCGCCCACACACACACACACACACACACACACACACAGAATTACCATCACAGTACAAACACGCATACATTCACACATAAACAGTCACGCACACACACACACACACACAGAATTACCATCACAGTACAAACACGCATACATGCACACATAAACAGTCACACACACACACACACACACACACACACACACAGAATTACCATCACAGTACAAACACGCATACATGCACACATAAAGTCACTCACTCACTCACACACACACACACACACACACACACACACACACACACACACACACACACACACAGAATTACCATCACAGTACAAACACGCATACATGCACACATAAACAGTCACACACACACACACACACACAGAATTACCATCACAGTACAAACACGCATACATGCACACATAAACAGTCACTCACACACACACACACACACACACACACACAGAATTACCATCACAGTACAAACACGCATACATGCACACATAAACAGTCACTCTCACACACACACACACACACAGAATTACCATCACAGTACAAACATGCATACATGCACACATAAACAGTCACTCACACACACACACACACACACACACACAGAATTACCATCACAGTACAAACACGCATACATGCACACATAAACAGTCACTCACACACACACACACACACACACACACACACACACACACACACACAGAATTACCATCACAGTATAAACACGCATACATGCACACATAAACAGTCACACACACACACACACACACACACAGAATTACCATCACAGTACAAACACGCATACATGCACACATAAACAGTCACTCACACACACACACACACACACACAGACACACACACACAGAATTACCATCACAGTACACACACGCATACATGCACACATAAACAGTCACTCACACACACACACACACACACACACACAGAATTACCATCACAGTACAAACACGCATACATGCAGACATAAACAGTCACTCACACACACGCACACACACGCACGCACACACACGGTCACAGTAAGAGAATGAGCTGGAGAGTTGGGTCCTCCCAGCCTCTTACTTTGTTGGTCTGGGCAGGAGGGCAGTCGTCCAGCCGCACTCCGAAGGTGACCCCCGGAGCAGTCTTCTTCTCAAAGGGCTTCCTCATCAGGCCCGGGATGCCCTTCCTCCACGCACTCTTATCCTTAGGAGGACTGCTCTCATCTGCAGAGAGGGTGCGCACACATCAGCACTGTACACACACACACACACACACATCAGCAATACATTACACAGGGTGCGCACACACATGCTCACAGGCATAGCTACCTTTGTGCACACTCTTCCTGTCAGAGTCCTGCTTGGGTGAGTGGGGGCTCAGCAGGGCCCGGGTCTCCCCCTTCCCTCCCAGCAGGGTGTGTCGGATGCTCAGGGACTGCCGCGACGTCTTGGGTGACGGCTCTGTCTTACTGCTGGGGGGGCTGTTACAGACAGACACACGCACACACACAGACACACACACACACACGCACACGCACACGCGCACGCACACGCACACGCACACGCACACGCACACGCACACACACAGACACAGACACAGACACAGACACAGACACAGACACAGACACAGACACAGACACACACACACACACACAGGCACACACACACAGGCACACACACACAGGCACACACACACATACACACATACACACATACACACACACACACACACACATACAGAGACACACACACACAGACAAAGACACAGACACAGACACAGACACAGACACAGACACAGACACACCCCCACACAGACACACACACACACACACACACGTACCAACGTCAGCACTGCGTCACATGATGTCTCAGGACGTCTGCTCCGATGGACTGCGCTGTCTGGCCCGGCCTCTCTTACCTCATCATGGTATTGTACTCCTTAATCTTCCTGCTTATGAGGTCCCGGCTCGTAACACCCGCGTTCTAAAAACAGAGACCGACAAAGCCGCCATTAACTCCTCCCGCGCCAGGTGAACCTCGCACGGCTTACATAAGCCAGCGGGGGTCAGGTGACAGAGGGGAAGGACCTGAGGAATGCAGTGACAGAGGCCTGAGCAACGGGGAGATCCTGCTGTTTGCAGAGGTTAGATAACACTGCTTCTACACTGAGCTCCTGTGCACCAGCCTCTGGGGCTGGGTCACAGCTTTACGCAGGGTGACACATACATAGCTCTTTATTTCCATTTTATTGATTTATGGACACGTGATTTGCTTAGCGGGTGGCTTTTGACAGTGCTCTTCATCGCATGTCCAATACATTCAAATTGAAAAAACTTTTATGAGCAGAGGAAAGTGCTCTGGGGTATGTCAGGAGGGTGGAGAGGGTTAGCTGCACTTTAAGGGTGTTTACATAAGAGGGACAGGGAGATGACGGAACAGCCCAAACTGATGTAACACAGCCCTGTGCTGTGTGGGACTCGGACGTGAATGACCGAGCAAAGAGGATGTCTACCACTCACATCCTCCCACCTGCCATCTCACATTCCTCTCTCCTTCACTTTCTCTCCACCCCTCTTTCACCACCCTCCCTCATCCTCTCCCACTCTCTCCCCCTCTCCCACTCTCTCCCCCCGTCTCCCTCACCTC